>NC_069508.1:161112461-161167461 GCF_027579735.1 Bombina bombina | reverse complement strand
CAAACCCATTACAGCAGACGTTACCCTCACACCATGCACAAAACTCATCCATGGGATTAAGATTTTACATTTCATAGTTAACTTGTCTACCTGTGCCCAGATAATTCCACTTTCAAGAAAAACACTATTAAATTATTTGCTGCTATATTAAAAAAAACAAAAACACAAGATTTTATTTTTTTTAAACAATGGATCAATTTTGTTCTCTAAGTCCTAACATAAACAATAAGCTGATCAAGAAAATGAATACTGATGCTAAACACAAAGAGGATTTAGCATTTATGTCTTCTGTATATAGAGGGACATTTTAACCATCTAAAACCATAAAACACTTTACAGTGCTAAAGGATGACTGTGATTCCAATTGTTCTGATCTAATCCCTTCTTCCCATTCTGTTGAAACGAAGAAGTTACACTAGTTCAAGCATTTATTGCTCTGGGTGTTAGCTCCCTCCTAATAAATCTGAAACAACAGCTAAGATTATATCCCAGTGTGCAAGCTGTCAGAGTCAACACCAGGTAGCCCAAATTACACAGCAAATACAGTTGCAGCAGCAACACCAAGTCATAAATCACATTTATTGAGCCATAGACATAAAAACACCAAATGTTGGACCTTAATCATGTATGAAAATACAGAAGCACAAAACTTCATTAAAGGGACATTCAACACTTCCCTTAACATTATTTGCGCTAGAAATATAAGAACCGAAGATCCGCCTGCAATATATATCCCTCCTGCTATGCCGCCTTGCTTCTGTAGTAATCACTTTCGGTAACTTGTGTAATACCGAGTAAATATGGCAGCCGGACTCCCCCACCGTTACGTAGCTGCCTTCTTCTTCAAATCATCATCAAATCAGAATCCAGTCCTTGGACAGAAATTGCACGCGCATAACGGTGGGGGGGAGTCCGGCTGCCATATTTACCCGGTATTACACAAGTTACCGAAAGTGATTACTACAGAGGGAGGCAGGAGGGATATACTGCAGGCGGATCTTCGGTTCTTATATTTCTAGCGCAAATAATGTTAAGGGAAGTATTGAATGTCCCTTTAAATACCCTAAACCCCACCTCCCACTTACCCCTCCCATCTCTACACCTGTTACTCCTTAGTGATAAAAGGCATACATTTTGAAGACTTATTCTATACTGTACAGAACTCAAAATAAATATGTTTTCCTAACTCTTATCCAAAACACCAATATATAATCTTATCCAGACTGTATAAAATGTTCATACCATTTTAAAATACATCTTCATCTCAATCTAGACTTATAAGATAATTTACTTAAATACAGCCCAATCCATTTCTCTATTCATACCTTCAGGGGATAAAGTTCCCAACTCATGAATCAATAGAATTCCCTTTGTTTCAGAATAGCCTCTCCTTGGACAACATACCTGTTAAAGTACCTGAAGTCTAAATTGGATCAGGCTATGCCCTGCTGTAATAAAGTAAAAGGCCACTGGGGCATCCATTTGATTAGTCCTAATATTGCTCTTATTCTGATTCATTCTCTCATGGACCTTACAGGTGGTCTTTCCTACATACCCCCACCCACAAGGGCATTTAATTAAATATACAACATAATCTGTATTACAGGCAAAAAACTTTAATGTTGTACTTCTTGCCTGTTCTGGGATGGGAGAATTTGGAACCACGTATCAGATTGTTACAATTAGAGCAATTCAAACAGCCTAAACTTTTTTTTTTTACAAATGTATCGTTGAACAGACCTTTTGCTAGGACCAATATTTGCCCTCACAAGATTTTCTTTATAGTTCTTACCCCTCTTGTAGGCAGACATATAGTATTCCTGAAATTCTTTAACCTCTGGATTACATGTCTTTAAAACATTCCAATGTTTAAAGGGACAGTAAACACCAGAATTTGTGTTGTTTTAAAAGATAGATAATCCCTTACTTACCCATTTCTTAATTTTTGCATAACCAACACAGTTATAATAATACACCTTTTACCTCTATAATTACCTTGTATCTAAGCCTCTGCAGACTGCCCCCTTATTTCAGTTCTTTTGACAGACTTGCATTTTAGCCAATCAGTGCTCACTCCTCAGTAAACTCACGTGCATGAGCTCAATGTTATCTATATGAAACACATGAACTAACGCCCACTAGTGGTGAAAAACTGTCAAAATGCATTTAGATTAGAGGCGGCCTTCAAGGTCTAAGAAATTAGCATATGAACCTCATAGGTTTAGCTTTTAAACTAAGAATACCAAGAGAACAAAGCAAAATTGGTGATAAAAGTACATTGGAAAGTTTTTTAAAATGACATGCCCTATCTGAATCATGAAAGTTTTTTTTGGACTTGACTGTCCCTTAAAGAAGGATAGCCTCAGTAGGTGGATACAGGGTATCCTTCGAAAAAAATTGGGAGTGGTAAGTAGGAGGTGGGGTATAGGGTATTTTGTGCTTCTGTATTTTCACACATGATTAAGGACATGGATCTGAAACTTGTGTTTTTATGTCTATGGCTCAATAAAAGTGATTTATGAATTGGTGGTGTTGCTGCGACTGTATTTCCTAATAAATCTGGCAAAACTGGGGTTTGGGGTCTAGGTTCAGCATATGGTGCAGTGGGAAAAGGCCGAGCTGAAGAATTGGATGACCTGGAACAAAAGCTCAATGGTTGAGTTCTTACACAAGCAAAACCCAACAGCAATCTCTGAAAAATAAAGCCCATAAATAGACATAGCGACACCAACGTCAATATGATCCCTGAAACTACCTTACTGAAAGGACATGAAAGTCAAAACTAAACTTCCATGGCTCAGACTGAGGGGTAGATTTACCACGAGGCAGATGCCCCCATCGGTTCCTGCTTCCTAAACCTTCTGCGCCAACACAGTATAACAACCCCAGATGGCATTGCAGGAGTGGGGCGTCATTGCACCAGTGGACACGTGCAATGCTAAATATGAGACATGAATGCACCCCACAATTTACAATCTCAGGCAGCCAGGTTCGTTACATGTGAACCTTCTCCATACGATCAATAATAAATCTGAGCATGCAATTTCAAAATAATTTTCGGTTTACTTCTGTTATCTAATTTGCTTTCTACTCTTAGAATCCTTTGTTGAAAAGCATACCAAGGTAGTCTCAAAAGCCGCAATGCACTACTGGGATCTAGCTGCGGATTGGTGACTGCACATATATCCTCTTGTCATTGGCTCACCAGATGTTCTGAGCTAGCTCCCAGAAGTGCATTGCTGCTCTGCAAAGGTATTAAACAGATAGTGGTCGATCACAATCCTTTAGAAAAGTTGATCTAATGATTTTCTGAAGAAAACCTCCATGAAAGTCTATGGGAAATTTTGTACATAAATTATTTCATAAAGTTTTCTAGAGATTGTGATTGACGCCATTGTAACGTTAGCAACGGAATCTAATGAAATGTCTGGAAATAGCTCTTTATATAGAGACAATGCACGTCAATATAAACTATCGCAGATCAGAACGAGCAGCAATTGTCACATTACTTCTATTATCAAATGCATTTTGTTCTCTTGGTTTTGGCTGTTGAAAAGCATACCTAGGTAGGCTCGAGCCATTTAGGTCCGTTAAAGGGACATTAAACCCACCAACTTTCTAATTTACTTCTATTATCTAATTTGCTTTTATCTCTTGATATTCTTTCATGAAAAGCATATCTAGATAGGCTCAGGTGCTGCTGATTGGTGGCTGCACATAGATGCCTCGTGTGATTGGCTGACCCATGTGCATTGCTATTTATTTAACAAAAGATATCTAAAGAATGAAGAAAATTAGATAATAGAAGTAAATTTGAATGTTGTTTAAATTTGTATTCTCTGTCTGAATCATGAAATAAAATTTTGGGTTTAATGTCCCTTTAACTCACAAAAATCTTCTTAATATATAGCAAAAGGTTTTCAATAGCTTGAACTAATATCTAAGACTTTACCTTATTTTCATGATTTCACTTTTCACAAATAAGAAAATCTGTCAGCTGTTTAATATTGTGCAAGAAGTCTGTCTTTCCTGGTCAGTCAGTCCCCTGCAACTATGTATGAATAGTAAAACATAAGTCCAGAATGGTAAACCAAAATGTAACATCTCAGATTCAACAATCTGATCTTATTCCTGAGTTAACACAAGATTAATCTGATTTCTGTGTATAATCCATTTAGTTATGACTTTCCAATACTGAAAAACACTACAGCACAGTTGCTGCAAATTGGATTTTGTCTGTTATTTTCTATTCCTTGTGCACAATCTACTTGTTATTCTGAGCCCATAGAGATATATTTAGCATCCTTCCATGAGGAATAGGGCAGCAGTTCTGGCTGTATTAAATATAGATAAAAAGATTTGATTTAAAAAAAAAAAAAACACACACACACATATCCTATAATATAAAAGGCCAAGTGTGTTTGTCTGAAGCTGTCATGCGTAGTAGAGACTGCGCACAAGGACAAACACACCTGGCCTTAATCCAACTGACCTGGCATCTGATCCGCCGCAAGAATGGTAGATGTGACGGGGCCGTACTGGGTCGGGCGTGACACAGGCGGGGCCGGATGCTGTGGCCGACTGGCCATGAGAGAGAGAGACCTCTAAAGAGGGGGAATAGAGAGAGCAGAAGAACTGGCTGTGAGAGAGCTCTAAAGAGGGGGGATAGAGAGAGCAGAAGAGGGGGGGATAAAGAGAGCAAAAGAGAGGGGGAGAGAGCAAAAGGGGGGGGGGGAGAGCAAAAGAAAGGGGGGAGAGAGAGCGCAAAAGAGAGGGGGGAGAAAGAGCAAAAGAGGGGGGATAGAGAGCAAAAGAGAGAGGGGAGAGAGAGAGCAAAAGAGAGGGAGGGAGAGCAAACGATAGAGGGATAGAGTGCAAAAGAGAGAGAGCAAAAGAGAGAAGGGAGAGAGAGCAAAAGAGAGAAGGGAGAGAGAGAGAGCAAAAGAGAGGGGGAAGAGAGGGGGAGAGAGAGGAGAGAGAGAGCAAAAGAGAGCGGGAGAGAGAGAGAGCAAAAGAGAGAGAAGGAGAGAGAGCAAAAGAGAGAGAAGGAGAGAGAGCAAAAGAGAGAGGGAGAGAGAGCAAAAGATAGGGGGAGAGAGAGCAAAAGATAGGGGGAGAGAGAGCAAAAGAGAGAGGGGGAGAGAGCAAAAGAGAGAGGGGGAGAGAGCAAAAGATAGGGGAAGAGAGAGCAAAAGAGAGAGGGAGAGAGAGCAAAAGAGAGAGGGAGAGAGAGCAAAAGAGAGAGGGAGAGAGAGCAAAAGAGAGATGGAGAGAGAGCAAAAGAGAGGGAGTGATACAGCAAAAGAGAGGAGAGAGAGAGCGCAAAAGAGAGGGGGGGGGGGGGAGAGAGCAAAAGAAAGGGGAAAGAGGGGGAGATAGAGAGCAAAAGAGAGGGGGGCGAGAGAGAGAGAGTACAAAAGAGAGGAAAAGAACGCAAAAGAGAGGGGGAGATACAGCAAAAGAGGGGGGAGATACAGCAAAAGAGGGGGGAGAGAGAGCAAAAGAGGGGGGGGGAGAGATAGCAAGGGGTGGGACCGCTGTACTGCATATATATATATATATATATATATATATATATATGTGTGTGGGAACCTCATTCTCATGTCGTCAGACATGGTATGAGGACTCGCGCAGAGGGTAAGTAGCACATCAATGGCAGCAGATTGTAAATATATATATATATATATATATATATATATACACACACACATATATATATATGTGTTATGTGTATATACACATATTAACACATACATATATATGTATATAAGCATATACAAATATATTTACTGGGAACACACAGTTTCCATAGACCGCAATCTAAAGGCACTTTCTTTCATGTAATTGGCAAGAGTCCATGAGCTACTGACGTATGGGATATACAATCCTACCAGGAGGGGCAAAGTTTTCCAAACCTCAAAATGCCTATAAATACATCCTCACCACACCCACAAATCAGTTTTACAAACTTTGCCTCTGATGGAGGTGGTGAAGTAAGTTTGTGCTAAGATTTCTACGTTGATATGCGCTTCTTAGCATTTTGAAGCCCGATTCCTCTCAGAGTACAGTGAATGTCAAAGGGATGTGAAAGGAGATCTATTTCTTAGGTTCTCTGTTATCGGTCATAGAGATTCATCTCCTACCTCCCTTTTCAGATCGACGATATACTCTCATATTCCATTACCTCTACTGATAACCGTTTCAGTACTGGTTTGGCTATCTGCTATATGTGGATGGGTGTCTTTTGCCAAGTATGTTTTCATTACTTAAGACACTCTCAGCTATAGTTTGGCACTTTATGTATTTTATAAAGTTCTAAATATATGTATTGTACTTATATTTGCCATGATTCAGGTTTTCTGTATACTTCCTTTTGCAGACTGTCTGTTTCATATCTGGGAAATGCTTTTTTAGGAAAAATGTATTTCTTACCTGGGGTGTAGTCTTTTTCAAATTGAATATCTTTTAAATTCGCGGGCAGAATAAAGCTTGCGAGGGCGCAAAATGCCAAAGTTTATTGCGTCATTCTTGGCGCAAGATTTTTTTGGCGCGAAGTTACGTTCGTTGACGCAATTTCATAATTTCCAGCGTCTTAGGTGACGCAGAGTCCTTCACAAGGTTGCGTCTTCTGTGACGCAAGTGTGTCATTTCCGGACGTTTTTGGCATCAAAAAATATTTTATACTTTTTAGTGCTGTTTTTTAGACTCCAACAACTGCTTTTTGCAGTTATTTTATTAAAACATAAAAGATGTAACTATTTTGGGGATATTTGGAGTACATTTATAAAATTAACCAGAGATCTGATCCAGCGAGCTTGTGGTAGCAATAACCAGCCACTTGTCATGGCTCATTAATTATCGCTCGCCGGCAGCCTTGTAATCTAGCCCATAGTCAGGGATGATACATTACTATGTCACACTCTCATTACATTAATATTTCACCCTCTCTCATATTCAATGTGTCTTGCTCTCTCTCATGATACATTAATGTGTCTCTCTCTCATGTTACATTACTATGTCACTCTCTTGTTACATTAATATGTCACTCTCTCTCATTCTATTAAAGGAACACACAGTAGAATTCCATAATTAATAAACGCTTCATAATTAGACAATGCAAAAACAGAATTTATGCTTACCTGATAAATTACTTTCTCCAACGGTGTGTCCGGTCCACGGCGTCATCCATAACTTGTGGGAATATTCTCTTCCCCAACAGGAAATGGCAAAGAGCACAGCAAAAGCTGTCCATATAGCCCCTCCCAGGCTCCGCCCCCCCCAGTCATTCGACCGACAGGTTAGGAGAAAAAAAGGAGAAACTGACTGTAGTGTATAGAGAAAGAAATTTTTCAAACCTGATTAACCCCTTAATGACCACATTGTACCCTGTATGTCACTGGTCGTTAAGGGTTTTTTCAGGGCATAATAGCACAAGTCTAGCAAGAACACGCTATCAATGCCCTCCCTCCAGCAGGCTTTGTGGAATAGAGCAGTCTCAACGCTGGTGGCAAGACCGCGCTATAAAACAATCAAGTCCCAAAAAAAGGCCAGTGACATACAGGGTACGTCGCTGGTCCTTAAGGGGTTAAAAAACCAGGGCAGGCCGTGGACCGGACACACAGTTGGAGAAAGTAATTTATCAGGTAAGCATAAATTCTGTTTTCTCCAACATTGGTGTGTCCGGTCCACGGCGTCATTCATAACTTGTGGGAACCAATACCAAAGCTTTAGGACACAGATGAAGGGAGGGAGCAAATCAGGTTACCTAAACAGAAGGCACCACGGCTTGCAAAACCTTTCTCCCAAAAATAGCCCCCGAAGAAGCATAAGTATCAAATTTGTAGAATTTGGCAAAAGTGTGCAGAGAAGACCAAGTCGCTGCCTTACATATCTGATCAACAGAAGCCTTGTTCTTGAAGGCCCATGTGGAAGCCACAGCCCTAGTAGAGTGAGCTGTGATTCGTTCAGGAGGCTGCCGTCCGGCAGTCTCATAAGCCAATCGGATGATGCTTTTCAGCCAGAAAGAAAGAGGTAGCAGTAGCTTTTTGTCCTCTCCTCTTACCAGAATAAACAACAAACAAAGAAGAAGTTTGTCTGAAATCCTTTGTTGCTTCTAAATAGAACTTTAAAGCACGGACTACATCAAGATTGTGTAACAAACGTTCCTTCTTTGAAACTGGATTCGGACACAAAGAAGGAACAACTATTTCCTGGTTAATATTCTTGTTGGAAACAACTTTTGGAAGAAAACCAGGCTTGGTACGCAAAACAACCTTATCTGAATGGAACACCAGACAGGGTGGATCACACTGCAAAGCAGATAATTCAGAAACTCTTCTAGCAGAAGAAATAGCAACCAAAAACAGAACTTTCCAAGATAGTAACTTGATATCTATGGAATGTAAGGGTTCAAACGGAACCCCTTGAAGAACTGAAAGAACTAAATTTAGACTCCAGGGAGGAGTCAAGGGTCTGTAAACAGGCTTGATTCTGACCAAAGCCTGTACAAAAGCTTGTACATCTGGCACAGCTGCCAGTCGTTTGTGTAACAAGACAGATAAAGCAGAAATATGTCCTTTTAGAGAACTCGCTGGCAATCCCTTATCCAAACCTTCTTGAAGAAAGGAGAGGATCTTAGGAATTTTAATCTTACTCCAGGAGAATCCCTTGGATTCACACCAACAGATATATCTTTTCCATATTTTATGGTAAATCTTTCTAGTCACAGGTTTTCTGGCTTGGACCAGAGTATCTATCACTGAATCTGAAAACCCACGCTTGGATAAAATTAAACGTTCAATTTCCAAGCAGTCAGCTGAAGAAACTAGATTTGGATGTTCGAATGGACCTTGTACTAGAGGATCCTGTCTCAAAGGTAGCTTCCATGGTGGAGCCGATGACATATTCACCAGGTCTGCATACCAAGTTCTGCGCGGCCACGCAGGAGCTATCAGAATCACCGAGGCCTTCTCCTGTTTGATCCTGGCTACAAGCCTGGGAAGGAGAGGGAACGGTGGAAACGCATAAGCTAGGTTGAACGACCAAGGCGCCACTAATGCATCCACTAGAGTCGCCTTGGGATCCCTGGATCTGGACCCGTAGCAAGGAACCTTGAAGTTCTGACGAGACGCCATCAGATCCATGTCTGGAATGCCCCATAATTGAGTCAACTGGGCAAACAGTCCCCCGGATGTAAAGTCTGACGACTCAGATAATCCGCCTCCCAGTTGTCTACTCCTGGGATGTGGATTGCAGATAGGTGGCAGGAGTGATCCTCCGCCCATTTGATGATTTTGGATACCTCTCTCATCGCCAAGGAACTCCTTGTTCCCCCCTGATGGTTGATGTAAGCTACAGTCGTCATGTTGTCTGACTGGAATCTTATGAATCCGGCCTTCGCTAGTTGAGGCCAAGCCCGGAGAGCATTGAATATCGCTCTCAGTTCCAGGATGTTGATCGGGAGAAGAGACTCTTCCCAAGACCATAAACCCTGAGCTTTCAGGGAATCCCAGACCGCACCCCAGCCTAATAGACTGGCGTCGGTCGTGACAATGACCCACTCTGGTCTGCGGAAACTCATTCCCTGAGACAGGTGATCCTGGGACAACCACCAACGGAGTGAGTCTCTGGTCATCTGGTCTACTTGAATCTTTGGAGACAAGTCTGTATAGTCCCCATTCCACTGCTTGAGCATGCACAGTTGTAATGGTCTTAGATGAATTCGAGCAAAAGGAACTATGTCCATTGCTGCAACCATCAACCCTACTACTTCCATGCACTGAGCTATGGAAGGCTGCAGAATAGAGTGAAGAACTTGACAAGCGTTTAGAAGCTTTGACTTTCTGACTTCTGTCAGGAAGCTCTTCATTTCTAAAGAATCTATTATTGTTCCCAAAAAGGGAACTCTTGTCGACGGAGACAGGGAACTCTTTTCTACGTTCACCTTCCACCCGTGAGATCTGAGAAAGGCTAGAACAATGTCTGTATGAGCCTTTGCTTTGGAAAGAGACGACGCTTGGATTAGAATGTCGTCCAGATAAGGTGCTACTGCAATACCCCTTGGTCTTAGAACCGCTAGAAGGGACCCGAGCACCTTTGTGAAAATTCTTGGAGCAGTGGCTAGCCCGAATGGGAGAGCCACGAACTGATAATGTTTGTCCAGAAAGGCGAACCTTAGGAACTGATGATGATCTTTGCGGATAGGAATATGTAGATACGCATCCTTTAAATCCACGGTAGTCATAAATTGACCCTCCTGGATTGTAGGTAAAATTGTTCGAATGGTTTCCATTTTGAACGATGGAACTCTGAGAAATTTGTTTAGAATTTTTAAATCCAGAATTGGTCTGAAAGTTCCCTCTTTTTTGGGAACTACAAACAGATTTGAGTAAAACCCCTGACCTTGTTCCACAGTTGGAACTGGGTGTATTACTCCCATCTTTAACAGGTCTTCTACACAATGTAAGAATGCCTGTCTCTTTATTTGGTTTGAAGATAAGTGAGACATGTGGAACCTTCCCCTTGGGGGTAGTTCCTTGAATTCTAGAAGATAACCCTGAGAGACTATTTCTAGTGCCCAGAGATTCTGAACATCTCTTGCCCAAGCCTGAGCAAAGAGAGAGAGTCTGCCCCCTACTAGATCCGGTCCCGGATTGGGGGCTACCCCTTCATGCTGTTTTGGTAGCAGCAGCAGGCTTCTTGGCCTGTTTACCCTTGTTCCAGCCTTGCATTGGTTTCCAAGCTGGTTTAGTCTGGGAAGTATTAGCCTCTTGTCTAGAGGCTGCAGAGTTGGAAGCCGGTCCGTTCCTGAAATTGCGAAAGGAACAAAAATTAGACTTATTCTTAGCCTTGAAAGGTCTATCTTGTGGGAGGGCATGGCCCTTTCCCCCAGTGATGTCTGAAATAATCTCTTTCAATTCTGGCCCAAAAAGGGTCTTACCTTTGAAAGGGATATTAAGCAATTTTGTCTTGGAAGATACATCCGCCGACCAAGACTTTAGCCAAAGCGCTCTGCGCGCCACAATTGCAAACCCTGAATTTTTCGCCGCTAACCTCGCTAACTGCAAAGCGGCGTCTAAAATAAAGGAATTAGCTAACTTAAGTGCGTGAATTCTGTCCATGACTTCCTCATACGGAGTCTCCATACTGAGCGACTTTTCCAGTTCGAACCAGAACCACGCCGCTGTAGTGACAGGAATAATGCACGAAATAGGTTGAAGGAGGTAACCTTGCTGTACAAAAATCTTTTTAAGCAAACCCTCCAATTTTTTATCCATAGGATCTTTGAAAGCACAATTGTTCTCAATGGGAATGGTTGTGCGCTTGGCTAGTGTAGAAACCGCCCCCTCGACCTTAGGGACTGTTTGCCATAAGTCCTTCCTGGGGTCGACCATAGGGAACAATTTCTTAAATATAGGAGGAGGGACAAAAGGTATGCCTGGCTTCTCCCACTCCTTATTCACTATGTCCGCCACCCGTTTAGGTATCGGAAAGGCATCAGGGTGCACCGGGACCTCTAGGAACTTGTCCATCTTGCACAATTTTTCTGGGATGACCAGATTGTCACAATCATCCAGAGTAGATAGCACCTCCTTAAGTAATGCGCGGAGATGCTCTAATTTAAATTTAAATGTCACAACATCAGGGTCTGCCTGTTGAGAAATTCTTCCTGTATCAGAAATTTCTCCATCTGACAAACCCTCCCTCACTGCCACTTCAGACTGGTGTGAGGGTATGACAGAAAAATTATCATCAGCGCCCTCCTGCTCTACAGTGTTTAAAACAGAGCAATCGCGCTTTCTCTGAAATGCTGGCATTTTGGATAAAATATTAGCTATGGAGTTATCCATTACTGCCGTCAATTGTTGCATAGTAACAAGCATTGGCGCGCTAGAAGTACTAGGGGTCGCCTGCGCGGGTATAACTGGTATAGACACAGAAGGAGATGATGTAGAACTCTCTCTACTTCCTTCATATGAGGAATTATCCTGGGCAACCTTACTATTTGTGACAGTACTGTCCTTACTATGTTTGGACGCTATGGCACAATTATCACATATATTTGAAGGGGGAACCACATTGGCTTCCATACATACAGAACATGATCTATCTGAAGGTACAGACATGTTAAACAGGCTTAAACTGGTTAATAAAGCACAAAAACCGTTTTAAAACAAAACCGTTACTGTCTCTTTAAATGTTAAACAGGGCACACTTTATTACTGAATATGTGAAAAACTATGAAGGAATTATCCAATCTTTACCAAATAAAAGTGTGAAAATTACTTCAAACTTTCAAAAATAACTTAAATAAACAATAGATTTAGCCCTTAAGAGTGTCCACCAGTTAATAGCCCATAATAAGCCCTTTATTCTTTCTAAGTCTAAGAAAATGGCTTACCGATCCCCATGAGGGAAAATGACAGCCTTCCAGCATTACACAGTCTTGTTAGAAAAATGGCTAGTCATACCTTGAGCAGAAAAGTCTGCAAACTGTTCCCCCCAACTGAAGTTCTCTCAGCTCAACAGTCCTGCGTGGGAACAGCAATTGATTTTAGTTACTGCTGCTAAAATCATACTCCTCTTTTAAACAGAACTCTTCATCTCTTTCTGTTTCAGAGTAAATAGTACATACCAGCACTATTTTAAAATAACAAACTCTTGATAGAAGAAGAAAAAACTACAACTAAACACCACATACTCTTCACCATCTCCGTGGAGATGCTACTTGTTCAGAGCGGCAAAGAGAATGACTGGGGGGGGCGGAGCCTGGGAGGGGCTATATGGACAGCTTTTGCTGTGCTCTTTGTCATTTCCTGTTGGGGAAGAGAATATTCCCACAAGTTATGGATGACGCCGTGGACCGGACACACCAATGTTGGAGAAAACAACATTTATGCTTACACAAGTTCATTATTTCTGGGATTCAACTCCTGACCACTAGGAGGAGGCAAAGATTCCCCAGAACTCCAAGAGTACTTAATCCCTCCCACCTGACTGATAAGCCATTCTTACCAAAAAGGAGAAATGTAGGAAAGGACAGAATAGTGAAATAAAGTGCAAAACTAGAACTGCTGCCAGAAAAAAAACACTATAGGGTGGACTCTCACCACCTTGAAAGAAATTAATTATTAGGTAAGTATAAATCTTGTTTTCTTTTCATAAGTACATTCATTCTGTGAAACTAATACCTAAATTGTGGACTCCGCGAGTAATGAGGATGGGATGACATTTTTTTGGAAATAAATCAGGCACCTAATTTGCAAACACTGCTGCCTGGAGGACTTTCCAACTAGAAGCCACTTCAGAAGATGAAAAAACACCAAAATGGTAGAATTCAGTAAAGGTTTGTTGTGAAAGATTATAGTAAAGTACGCAAATGTTCCAATTTGAACATAAACGAGGATAAATCTGAGTCCTGTTGAGATAATGACTCATGGTGATCAGAATTTTATATATATATATATATATATATATATATATATATATATATATATATATATATATATATATATATATATAGAGCATTAGACCTTTAGCACTTACTTTAAAGGGACAGTCAAGTCCAAAATAAACTTTCATGATTCTGATATGACATGTAATTTAACTTTTCAATTTACTTTTAACACCAATTTTGCTTCGTATTCTTAGTTGAAAGCTACACTTAGGTAGGCTCATAGGCTAATTTCTTAAACCAAGAAGGCCGCCTCTAACCTTAATGCATTTTGACAGTTTTTCACCACTAGAGGGCGTTAGTTTATGTGTGTCATATAGATAACATTGAGCTCATGCACGTGACGTTACCTAGGAGTCATCACTGATTGCCTAAAATGTAAGTCTGTCAAAAGAACTGAAATAAGGGGACAGTTTGCAGAGGATTAGATACAAGGTAACCACAGAGGTAAAAGGTGTATTATTATAACTGTGTTGGTTATGCAAAACTGGGGAATGGGTAATAAAGGGATTATCTTTCTTTTTAAGCAACAACAATTCTGGTGTTGACTGTCCCTTTAGGGAGGCATGGTAACCAAAATTTACAGATACTGTAAAGCGCACAAAAACCTTAAAACCTGGAGCAAAATCTGTTGAACTCCCCTGTAAAAAGCAGACATACTACTTTAGAGGCAAGCGCAGCAGTAGATTGATTAGCATACATCACGTGATCCATACAACAATTACAGAAATAGTTATAACTGTACACATTAAACATTTAGGGCTAAATTATGAGTGGAGCAATATTTATCGCTCCTGGTTTAACTCCGCTAGTAAGCTTTTGTGCTCATCGGGTACCACCCTTATTACAAGTTGAAAGTAAAAACTTTTTGCTCTCGTGCTAACCGACATGCGCCAAAAAAAAGTAAATTTATGCTTACCTGATAAATTAATTTCTTCTATGGTAAGACGAGTCCACGGATTCATCCTTTACTTGTTGGATATTATCCTCCTGCTAACAGGAAGTGGCAAAGAGCACCACAGCAGAGCTGTCTATATAGCTCCTCCCTTAGCTCCACCCCCCAGTCATTCGACCGAAGGTACAGGAAGAAAAAGGAGAAACTATAAGGTGCAGAGGTGACTGAAGCTTAAATCAAAAAAATATAATCTGTCTTAAAATGACAGGGCGGGCTGTGGACTCGTCGTACCATAGAAGAAATTAATTTATCAGGTAAGCATAAATTTACTTTTCTTCTATAAAGGTAAGACGAGTCCACGGATTCATCCTTTACTTGTGGGATACAATACCAAAGCTACAGGACACGGATGAATGGGAGGGACAAGGCAGATGGTTAAACAGAAGGCACCACTGCTTGAAGAACTTTTCTCCCAAAAATAGCTTCCGAAGAAGCAAAGGTATCAAATTTGTAAAATTTGGAAAAGGTATGAAGCGAAGACCAAGTCGCAGCCTTACAAATCTGTTCAACAGAAGCATCATTTTTAAAAGCCCATGTGGAATCTACCGCTCTAGTAGAGTGAGCTGTAATTCTTTCAGGAGGCTGCTGTCCAGCAGTCTCGTATGCCAAACGGATGATGCTTTTCAGCCAAAAGGCAAGAGAGGTAGCCGTAGCTTTTTGACCTCTACGTTTTCCAGACTTTAAAGCATGAACCACGTCCAAGTTGTGCAATAGACGCTCCTTCTTGGAGGAAGGATTAGGACACAGAGAAGGAACAACAATTTCCTGATTAATATTCTTATTAGTAACAACCTTAGGAAGGAATCCAGGTTTGGTACGCAAAGCCACCTTATCAGCATGGAAAACAAGATAAGTCGCATTGCAATGCAGATAGTTCAGAAACTCTTCGAGCCGAAGAGATAGCAACTAAAAACAGAACTTTCCAAGATAGAAGCTTAATATCTATGGAATGCATAGGTTCAAACGGAACCCCTTGAAGAACCTTAAGAACTAAATTCAAACTCCATGGCGGAGCAACAGGTTTAAACACAGGCTTGATTCTAACTAAAGCCTGACAGAACGACTGAACGTCTGGAACATCTGCCAGACGTTTGTGCAGTAGAATTGATAAAGCAGATATCTGTCCCTTTAAGGAACTAGCTGATAGCCCCTTCTCCAATCCTTCTTGGAGAAAGGACAAAATCCTAGGAATCCTGATCTTACTCCATGAGTAGCCTTTGGATTCGCACCAATAAAGATATTTACGCCATATCTTATGATAAATTTTCCTGGTGACAGGCTTTCGAGACTGAATCAAGGTATCTATGACCGACTCAGAGAACCCCCGCTTGGATAAGATCAAGCGTTCAATCTCCAAGCAGTCAGTCGCAGAGAAACTAGATTTGGATGCTGGAACAGACCTTGAATCAGAAGGTCCTGTCTCAGTGGCAGAGTGGAAGAGATGACATGTCCACCAGGTCTGCATACCAAGTCCTGCGTGGCCACGCAGGTGCTATCAAAATCACAGAAGCTCTCTCCTGTTTGATTCTGGCAATCAAACGAGGAAGGAGAGGAAATGGTGGAAACACATAAGCCAGGTTGAACGACCAGGGTACTGCTAGAGCATCTATCAGTACTGCCTGAGGATCCCTTGACCTGGACCCGTATCAAGGAAGTTTGGCATTCTGACGAGACGCCATCAGATCCAATTCTGGTGTGCCCTATTGCTGAATCAATTGAGCAAACACCTCCGGATGGAGTTCCCACTCCCCCAGATGAAAAGTCTGACGACTTAGAAAATCCGCTTCCCAGTTCTCCACTCCTGGGATATAGATTGCTGATAGATGGCAAGAGTGAGTCTCTGCCCATTGAATTATTTTGGTAACCTCTATCTTCGCTAGAGAACTCTTTGTTCCCCCCTGATGATTGATATATGCTACAGTTGTGATATTGTCCGACTGGAATCTTATGAATCTGGCCGACGCCAGCTGAGGCCACGCCTGAAGCGCGTTGAATATCGCTCTCAGTTCTAGAATATTTATCGGGAGGAAAGCCTCCTCCTGAGTCCACAATCCCTGTGCTTTCAGGGATTTCCAGACTGCACCCCAGCCCAATAGGCTAGCGTCCGTCGTCACTATGACCCACGCTGGCCTGCGGAAACACATTCCCTTGGACAGATGATCCTGTGACAACCACCAAAGAGGAGAGTCTCTGGTCTCTTGGTCCAGATGTATCTGAGGAGATAAATCTGCATAATCCCCATTCCACTGTCTGAGCATGCAAAGTTGCAGTGGTCTGAGATGCAAGCGAGCAAACGGAACTATGTCCATTGCCGCTACCATTAGTCCGATTACCTCCATACACTGAGCCACTGACGGGTGAGGAATGGAATGAAGAGTGAAAGGGATAAGTGAACTCTTTTGTACGTTCACCTTCCACCCGTGAGATCTTAGAAAAGCCACCACGATGTCCGTGTGAGACTTGGCTAGCTGAAAAGTTGACGCCTGGATTAAGATACCGTCCAGATAAGGCGCCACAGCTATGCCCCGCGGCCTTAGAACCGCCAGAAGGGACCCTAGCACCTTTGTGAAAATTCTGGGAGCTGTGGCCAACCCGAAGGGAAGAGCCACAAACTGGTAATGCTTGTCCAGAAAGGCGAACCTGAGGAAATGGTGATGATCTTTGTGGATAGGAATGTGTAGATACGCATCTTTTAAGTCCACGGTGGTCATATATTGACCCTCCTGGATCATTGGCAAAATAGTCCGAATGGTCTCCATCTTGAAGGATGGGACTCTGAGGAATGTGTTTAGGATCTTGAGATCCAAAATTGGTCTGAAGGTTCCCTCTTTTCTGGGAACCACAAACAGATTGGAGTAGAACCCTTGCCCCTGTTCTGTTTTTGGAACTGGGCAGATCACTCCCATGGTATATAGGTCTTCTACACAGCGTAAGAACGCCTCTCTTTTTGTCTGGTTTACAGACAATTGAGAAAGATGGAATCTCCCCCTTGGGGGAGAATCTTTGAAATCTAGAAGATACCCCTGGGTTACTATTTCTAAAGCCCAGGAGTCCTGAACATCTCTTGCCCAAGCCTGAACGAAGAGAGAAAGTCTGCCCCCTACTAGATCCTGTTCCGGATCGGGGGCTACCCCTTCATGCTGTCTTGGTGGCAGCAGCGGGCTTCTTGGCCTGTTTACCCTTGTTCCAAGTCTGGTTAGGTCTCCAGACTGACTTGGATTGAGCAAAATTCCCCTCTTGCTTTGCGGCAGGGGAAGAGGTAGAGGGACCACCTTTGAAGTTCCGAAAGGAACGAAAATTATTTTGTTTGGTCCTCATCTTATTTGACTTATCCTGAGGAAGGGCATGGCCTTTCCCTCCAGTGATGTCTGAAATGATCTCTTTCAGTTCAGGCCTGAATAGGGTCTTACCCTTGAAAGGGATGGCTAAAAGCTTAGCTTTTGATGACACATCAGCAGACCAGGACTTAAGCCATAACGCTCTATGCGCTAAAATGGCAAAACTTGAATTCTTCGCCGCTAATTTAGACAATTGAAAAGCGGCATCTGTAATGAAAGAATTAGCTAGCTTGAGAGCCCTAATTCTATCCAGAATATCATCTAATGGGGTCTCAACCTGAAGAGCCTCTTCCAGAGCCTCGAACCAAAAGGATGCTGCAGTAGTTACAGGAACAATGCATGCTATAGGTTGGAGAAGAAAACCTTGGTGAACAAATATTTTCTTCAGAAGACCCTCTAATTTTTTATCCATAGGATCTTTGAAAGCACAACTGTCCTTGATAGGTATAGTTGTACGCTTAGCCAGGGTAGAAATAGCTCCCTCCACCTTAGGGACCGTCTGCCACAAGTCCCGCACGGCATCAGATATAGGAAACATTTTCTTAAAAGTAGGAGGGGGAGCGAACGGAATACCTGGTCTTTCCCACTCCTTAGTAACAATTTCCGAAATCCTCTTAGGGACCGGAAAAACATCAGCGTAGGCAGGAACCTCTAGGAATCTGTCCATTTTACACAATTTCTCTGGAACTACAATAGGGTCACATCCAGAGTTGCTAAAACCTCCCTGAGCAATAAGCGGAGGTGTTCTAATTTAAATTTAAAAGCCGTCATATCTGAATCTGTCTGAGAGAACATATTTCCTGAATCAGAAATCTCTCCCTCAGCCAGCAAATCCCTCACTTCAGAACATTGTGAGGGTACATCGGATATGGCTAATAAAGCATCAGAGGGCTCAGCGTTTGCTCTCACACCAGACCTACTGCGCTTCCCCTGCAACCCAGGCAGTTTAGATAAAACCTCTGTGAGGGTAGTATTCATAACTGCGGCCATATCTTGCAGGGTGAAAGAATTAGATGCACTAGAAGTACTTGGCGTCGCTTGTGCAGGCGTTAATGGTTGTGACACTTGGGGAGAATTAGATGGCAAAACCTGATTCTCTTCTGACTGAGAATCATCCTGTGACATACTTTTAGTAGCTAAAATATGTTCTTTACAATTTATTGACCTTTCAGTGCATGAGGGACACATTCTAAGTGGAGGTTCCACAATGGCTTCTAAACATATTGAACATTGACTTTCCTCAATGTCAGACATGTTGAAACGGCTAGTAATGACTACAAACAAGCATGAAAACACTTTATTTACTGAAAAAAATAACAATCTTAAAAAACGGTACTGCGCCTTTAAGAGAAAAAAGCATACACGTTCTGCAAAACAGCCTAAACGTGTACCAAATTTTTCTAAATTTTGTATGGAGACACAATAACATAATTTATGTAAGAACTTACCTGATAAAGTCATTTCTTTCATATTAGCAAGAGTCCATGAGCTAGTGACGTATGGGATATACATTCCTACCAGGAGGGGCAAAGTTTCCCAAACCTCAAAATGCCTATAAATACACCCCTCACCACACCCACAAATCAGTTTAACGAATAGCCAAGAAGTGGAGTGATAAGAAAAAAGTGCGAAGCATAAATATAAGGAATTGGAATAATTGTGCTTTATACAAAAAAATCATAACCACCACAAAAAAAGGGTGGGCCTCATGGACTCTTGCTAATATGAAAGAAATGAATTTATCAGGTAAGTTCTTACATAAATTATGTTTTCTTTCATGTAATTAGCAAGAGTCCATGAGCTAGTGACGTATGGGATAATGACTACCCAAGATGTGGATCTTCCATGCAAGAGTCACTAGAGAGGGAGGGATAAAATAAAGACAGCCAATTCCGCTGAAAATAATCCACACCCAAAACAAAGTTTAAAACTTATAATGAAAAAAACTGAAATTATAAGCAGAAGAATCAAACTGAAACAGCTGCCTGAAGTACTTTTCTACCAAAAACTGCTTCAGAAGAAGAAAACACATCAAAATGGTAGAATTTAGTAAAAGTATGCAAAGAAGACCAAGTTGCTGCTTTGCAAATCTGATCAACCGAAGCTTCATTCCTAAACGCCCAGGAAGTAGAAACTGACCTAGTAGAATGAGCTGTAATCCTTTGAGGCGGAGTTTTACCCGACTCGACATAAGCATGATGAATTAAAGATTTCAACCAAGATGCCAAAGAAATGGCAGAAGCCTTCTGACCTTTCCTAGAACCGGAAAAGATAACAAATAGACTAGAAGTCTTTCGGAAATTCTTAGTAGCTTCAACATAATATTTCAAAGCTCTAACTACATCCAAAGAATGCAATGATTTCTCCTTAGAATTCTTAGGATTAGGACATAATGAAGGAACCACAATTTCTCTACTAATGTTGTTAGAATTCACAACCTTAGGTAAAAATTTAAAAGAAGTTCGCAACACCGCCTTATCCTGATGAAAAATCAGAAAAGGAGACTCACAAGAAAGAGCAGATAATTCAGAAACTCTTCTGGCAGAAGAGATGGCCAAAAGGAACAAAACTTTCCAAGAAAGTAATTTAATGTCCAAAGAAAGCATAGGTTCAAACGGAGGAGCTTGAAGAGCCCCCAGAACCAAATTCAAACTCCAAGGAGGAGAAATTGACGTAATGACAGGTTTTATACGAACTAAAGCTTGTACAAAACAATGAATATCAGGAAGATTAGCAATCTTTCTGTGAAAAAGAACAGAAAGAGCAGAGATTTGTCCTTTCAAGGAACTTGCAGACAAACCTTTATCCAAACCATCCTGAAGAAACTGTAAAATTCTCGGAATTCTAAAAGAATGCCAGGAAAAATGATGAGAAAGACACCAGTCTTTGTCTTTGACTAAGAATCAAGCGTTCAATCTCCATACCTTTAAATTTAAGGATTTGAGATCCTGATGGAAAAAAGGACCTTGTGACAGAAGGTCTGGTCTTAACGGAAGAGTCCACGGTTGGCAAGAGGCCATCCGGACAAGATCCGCATACCAAAACCTGTGAGGCCATGCTGGAGCCACCAGCAGAACAAACGAGCATTCCTTCAGAATCTTGGAGATTACTCTTGGAAGAAGAACTAGAGGCGGAAAGATATAGGCAGGATGATACTTCCAAGGAAGTGACAACGCATCCACTGCTTCTGCTTGAGGATCCCTGGATCTGGACAGATACCTGGGAAGTTTCTTGTTTAGATGAGAAGCCATCAGATCTATTTCTGGAAGTCCCCACATTTGAACAATCTGAAGAAATACCTCTGGGTGAAGAGACCATTCGCCCGGATGTAACGTTTGGCGACTGAGATAATCCGCTTCCCAATTGTCTATACCTGGGATATGAACCGCAGAAACTAGACAGGAGCTGGATTCCGCCCATACCAGAATTCAAGATACTTCTTTCATAGCCAGAGGACTGTGAGTCCCTCCTTGATGATTGATGTATGCCACAGTTGTGACATTGTCTGTCTGAAAACAAATGAACGATTCTCTCTTTAGAAGAGGCCAAGACTGAAGAGCTCTGAAAATTGCACGGAGTTCCAAAATATTGATCGGTAATCTCACCTCCTGAGATTCCCAAACCCCTTGTGCTGTCAGAGACCCCCACACAGCTCCCCAACCTGTAAGACTTGCATCTGTTGAAATTACAGTCCAGGTCGGAAGAACAAAAGAAGCCCCCTGAACTAAACAATGGTGATCTGTCCACCACGTCAGAGAGTGTCGTGCAATCGGTTTTAAAGATATTAATTGAGATATCTTTGTGTAATCCCTGCACCACTGGTTCAGCATACAGAGCTGAAGAGGCCGCATGTGAAAACGAGCAAAGGGGATCGCGTCCGATGCAGCAGTCATAAGACCTAGAATTTCCATGCATAAGGCTACCGAAGGAAATGATTGTGACTGAAGGTTTCGACAAGCTGATATCAATTTTAGATGTCTCTTGACTGTCAAAGATAGAGTCATGGACACTGAATCTATCTGGAAACCTAAAAAGGTTACCTGTGTCTGAGGAATCAATGAACTTTTTGGTAAATTGATCCTCCAACCATGATGTTGAAGAAACAACACAAGTCGATTCGTATGAGATTCTGCTAAATGTGAAGACTGAGCAAGTACCAAGATATCGTCCAAATAAGGAAATACCACAATACCCTGTTCTCTGATTACAGACAGAAGGGCACCGAGAACCTTCGTAAAAATTCTTGGAGCTGTAGCTAGGCCAAACGGCAGAGCCACAAACTGGTAATGCTTGTCTAGGAAAGAGAATCTCAGAAACTGATAGTGATCTGGATGAATCGGAATATGCAGATATGCATCCTGTAAATCTATTGTAGACATATAATGCCCTTGCTGAACAAAAGGCAGGATAGTCCTTACAGTTACCATTTTGAATGTTGGTATCCTTACATAACGATTCAATATTTTTAGATCCAGAACTGGTCTGAAGGAATTCTCCTTCTTTGGTACAATGAAGAGATTTGAATAAAACCCCAGTCCCTATTCCGGAACTGGAACTGGCATAATTACTCCAGCCAACTCTAGATCTGAAACACATTTCAGAAATGCTTGAGCCTTCGCTGGGTTTACTGGGACACGGGAAAGAAAAAATCTCTTTGCAGGACGCCTCATCTTGAAGCCAATTCTGTACCCTTCTGAAATAATGTTCTGAATCCAAAGATTGTGAACGGAATTGATCCAAATTTCTTTGAAAAAACGTAATCTGCCCCCTACCAGCTGAGCTGGAATGAGGGCCGCACCTTCATGTGGACTTAGGAGCTGGTTTTGATTTTCTAAAAGGCTTGGATTTATTCCAGACTGGAGATGGTTTCCAAACTGATACCGCTCCTGAGGATGAAGGATCAGGTTTTTGTTCCTTGTTGTGACGAAAGGAACGAAAACGATTATTAGACCTAAATTTACCTTTAGATTTTTTATCCTGTGGTAAAAAAGTTCCTTTCCCTCCAGTAACAGTTGAGATAATAGAATCCAACTGAGAACCAAACAATTTATTACCCTGGAAAGAAAGGGAAAGCAGAGTAGACTTAGAAGACATATCAGCATTCCAAGTTTTAAGCCATAAAGCTCTTCTAGCTAAAATAGCTAGAGACATATACCTGACATCAACTCTAATGATATCAAACATGGCATCACAAATAAAATTAGCATGTTGAAGAAGAATAATAATGCTATGAGAATTACTGATCTGTTACTTGTTGCGCTAAAGCTTCTAACCAAAAAGTTGAAGCTGCAGCAACATCCGCTAAAGATATAGCAGGTCTAAGAAGATTACCTGAACACAAGTAAGCTTTTCATAGAAAGGATTCAATTTTCCTATCTAAAGGATCCTTAAAGGAAGTACCATCTGCCGTAGGAATAGTAGTACGCTTAGCAAGAGTAGAGACAGCCCCATCAACCTTAGGGATTTTGTCCCAAAACTCTAATCTGTCAGATGGCACAGGATATAATTGCTTAAAACGTTTAGAAGGAGTAAATGAATTACCCAAATTATTCCATTCCCTGGAAATTACTTCAGAAATAGCACTAGGGACAGAAAAAACTTCTGGAATAACTACAGGAGATTTAAAAACCTTATCTAAACGTTTAGATTTAGTATCAAGAGGACCAGAATCCTCAATTTCTAATGCAATTAGGACTTCTTAAGTAAAGAATGAATAAATTCCATTTTAAATAAATATGAAGATTTATCAGCATCAACCTCTGAGACAGAATCCTCTGAACCAGAAGAACCATTATCAGAATCAGAATGATGATGTTCATTTAAAAATTCATCTGAAAAATGAGAAGTTTTAAAAGATTTTTTACGTTTACTAGAAGAAGGAATAACAGACATAGCCTTCTTAATGGATTTAGAAACAAAATCTCTTATGTTATCAGGAACACTCTGAGTATTAGATGTTGATGGAACAGCAACAGATAATGTAACAGTACTAAAGGAAATATTATCTGCATTAACAAGTTTGTCATGACAAACAGTACAAACAACAGCTGGAGGAACAGATACCATAAGTTTACAGCAGATACACTTAGCTTTGGTAGCTCCAGCACCAGGCAGCGATTTTCCAGAAGTATCTTCTGACTCAGTTTCAACGTGGGACATCTTGCAATATGTAATAGAAAAAAACAACATATAAAGCAAAATTGATCAAATTCCTTAAATGACAGTTTCAGGAATGGGAAAAAATGCCAGTGAACAAGCTTCTAGCAACCAGAAGCAATAAATAACGAGACTTAAATAATGTGGAGACAATAGTGATGCCCATATTTTTTTAGCGCCAAAAAAGACGCCCACATTATTTGGCGCCTAAATGCTTTTGGAGCCAAAAATGATGCCACATCCGGAACGCCGACACTTTTGGCGCAAAAGAACGTCAAAAATGACGCAACTTCCGGCGACACATATGACGCCGGAAACAGAAAGAAAAAAAAAATTTTGCGCCAAAAAAGTCAGCGCCAAGAATGACGCAATAAAATGAAGCATTTTCAGCCCCTGCGAGCCTAACAGCCCACAGGGAAAAAGTCAAATTTTAAGGTAAGAAAAAAATGATTTATTCATATGCATTATCCCAAATATGAAACTGACTGTCTGAAAAAAGGAATGTTGAACATCCTGAGTCAAGGCAAATAAATATTTGAATACATATATTTAGAACTTTATAAAAAAGTGCCCAACCATAGCTTAGAGTGTCACAGAAAATAAGACTTACTTACCCCAGGACACTCATCTACATGTTGTAGAAAGCCAAAGCAGTACTGAAACGAAAATCAGCAGAGGTAATGGTATATAAATAAGAGTATATCGTCGATCTGAAAAGGGAGGTAAGAGATGAATCTCTACGACCGATAACAGAGAACCTATGAAATAGACCCTGTAGAAGGAGATCATTGAATTCAAATAGGCAATACTCTCCTCACATCCCTCTGACATTCACTGCACGCTGAGAGGAAAACCGGGCTCCAACCTGCTGCGGAGCGCATATCAACGTAGAATCTAGCACAAACTTACTTCACCACCTCCATAGGAGGCAAAGTTTGTAAAACTGATTTGTGGGTGTGGTGAGGGGTGTATTTATAGGCATTTTGAGGTTTGGGAAACTTTGCCCCTCCTGGTAGGAATGTATATCCCATACGTCACTAGCTCATGGACTCTTGCTAATTACATGAAAGAAATAGGTAGTTAAGATTGCACAACAAAATTTTTTAACAATTAACCCCTTAATTTGCAAACCGGATCGAAAATAGGCCCAGATCCGGAAAAAAACCCTCTCAGCACCTTGCCACAGCCCTGCTGTGGCCCTACCTGCCCTCAGGGATCGACAATGTGGGGTAAAAGCTTCGATTTGGCCCAAAACATACACCAGGGCCCTCAGAAGTTAGAGCTTGCTGATCAAACTAACTGCGCATCTGAGGCGCAAAAATAGGCCCCGCCCATCTCACTCGATGTCTCCACAGCCTTACAGAACCGCATCAGAGCGGTTATAACTAGCCATGTGGGTTCTGAGACCCAAAAGTTAAGCCATGTGTGCCCTTAATAAAGCTGCCCAAAACGTTATTGCCCACAAAAACGTTAAAGCACTCCCCAGTCAAAAAACGTTTGCTCCCAAACATTTGCAATCCAGTGTCAACCATATTTGTAATTGGCCCCATATGCAAGCTAAGTAATGCCCTTCTTTTAGCTCTAGGATTACTGCTTACCCTTACCCTCCTGGGTATAATGTCAGCCTTTCTGAAATACACAGTCTCTCCAGAAAAATATGACTGAACATACCTCATTGCTGCATAGCATGAAAACGTTCCTCACACTGAGGTTTCCTGTACACCTCAGCCTCTGTGGGAACAGCAATGGACCTTAGTTACAAATGCTAAGATCATCATCCTCCAGGCAGCAGTCTTCATCCATCTGCTGCCTGAGAGTAAATAGTACACACCGGTACCATTTAAAATAACAAACTCTTGCTTGAAGAAATTAAAAACTAATATTTTATCACCTCTTTCACTTTACCCTTCCTAGTACTTAGAGTAGACAAAGAGACTGACTGGAGGGTGGAGCTAAGGGAGGAGCTATATAGACAGCTCTGCTGTGGTGCTCTTTACCACTTCTTGTTAGCAGGAGGATAATATCCCACAAGTAAAGGATGAATCCGTGGACTCGTCTTACCTTTATAGAAGAAAACTAACAACTTACCCGCACGCAAACCCAATCACATTTTCTACAGTGTGCTAACCCGACATGAAAATATGAATATTTCCCATTCCAATGTTCTGCACATAGCACAGTATGTTCTATATATTCATAAATACATATTTTTTTACATATATCTGATGGTATTTTGGTACAATATATATATATATATATATATATATATATATATATATATATATATATATATATATATATATATACACACACAATGGTAGAAATGTGTGTGGTCTAGATCGCTGACATTGTGTCTGTTTTCTTTTATATAGTGCTTCACTACAGCTGCGTTTTTTGCTGTCATGCTTTTACTCTGTTACAATAAAGTTTATATTTTTTAAACTTTGGAGCTTCCTTGCGCTATTTGTGCGTTCAACTCTAGCTGGATTTATATATATATATATATAGGAATATCTATTTAAAATAATTAGAACATATTCCTCTGTGAAGAACAATGGAATGTGTAATACATTTACAGTAAATACATAAACACTTTATTAAAGGGCCACTAAACCCAAAATCTTTCTTTCATGATTCAGATAGAACATATAAATTTAAACAACATTACAATTTACTTATATTATTTATTTTGCTTCATTTTTTTTCAGATATCCTTATTTGAAGAAAAAGAAATACACATGGGTGAGCCAATCACATGAGGCTTCCATGTGCAGCAACCAATCAGCAGCTTCTGAACATATCTAGATATGCTTTTCAGCTAAGAATATCAAGAGAATAAAACAAATTAGATAATAAAAGTAAATTAGAAAGATCTTTAAAAATGCATTTTCTTTCTAAATCATAAAAGAAAAAATGTGGGTTTCATGTCCCTTTAAATATGAAAACTGCATAAATATGATAATTCATATTTTCATCTATATGACTGCAAACCACTCCACTCCAATGCACACACATACAGTATATGTATTTATGTGTTTATATGTCTGTAAATAGATAAATAAAGACCAGAGACCTTATATCTTATACCCTTATAACTTTTTTCTGCAATATTTATTTTTGAAATCATTTTTATTAGATAGTGTTATTATGAGTGTAACTGTACTTTGAAATGTATTTATGATGTGTTTTTTGTTTTGAGTAACAATTAACCAGAGCTCTGAGGTCGCGGTAATCATTCTAGCGTAAATCTCAGTAGAGAAAAAACGAATTGTGACAGGGAGAGTGCAACCCCATGTCGGATAAAAAATATATAATTAATGATGTGGTAGGTATAAATCAGAATCAGGATCTATGATTAGAAATAAAAATATACTTAATGATGTGATAGGTATTAAATATAATCAGGATCTATAATTAGAAAAAAAAAGTGCACTACTCCTAGTCAGAAGTGAGACCTGATAGCTGATTTGCAAACCTCACAGAAGTAGAAATGAAATGCTGATATGAGCGTACCTGAGTGACAACTGGGAAAATGAAAAGTATTAAAATCAAAGTCCACTGAGAAAAATCTTAGCACTGTGGAACCTCTCAGCCCAGATCCCTATACACTATCAAACACGTCACTCATTCGCACACTGTTCCTCAACAATGAGCACGTTACCTGTATATCCTGCGGTAAAAAAGGTCACACCAATAAATCTTCCTGCTGGACACCTCCACATCCAGAGATACCACATTCTTCAGCTGGGCTGTTAAACGACTGTAGTCTCTACGGATTAGGTCAATCCGACGCAGCTCGTGTCTGTTTGTGATGATAAGGTATGGAGCTTGGCCTGGAGAAGAAAGAAAGCCAGATGCGTTTGTCACATATACATTAGCGACATTAATCTGATGTCATTATAAAGCCAGGTCATTACTAAGATGTCATTTGTAGTCATCTGCTCACTGGGACAAAGTTTGCATTCTATAGTAACAAATAGAAAAACAGAACCACAGCAGCTAAAATCATCTGTAGGGTCCTGATACTACACTCAACGGGACATTAAACACTTTGAGAGGGTAATATGAAATGATAAATTGTATATATATAAAAAAACTCTGCAATAAACTTATTATTTATTTTGTCCCCTTTTCCTGTAATTCCATTCTGAAATTGTGAGCCTTTCAGTTCCTGTTAGAAATGGGAGTGCAGAACACTGTTAAATCCCACACAGCCATTGGCTGCACACTCTAGTGACCTATTTATAACTTTCTCTTATAGGCCACAGCAGAGAAGGTAACCTAAGTTACAACATGGCAGCTCCCACTGTTTTATAGACACTAAAAATTTACACTTATTTTGTCAATATTTAAACAGCTAATGAAACTAAAAAATACATCTACATGTTCGTCTCAGACTAATATTTTCTTTGTATGCATAATTCTACCAAGCATTATTTAGTGTTTAATGTCCCTTTCACATATACTGAACTTGGAGCACACAGCAGGTTTATTATGACATAATGAGACTTGTTACTTACAACCTCAGTGCTGGTAAATATAAAACCACCCTTATCAAGCATAGTACAAAATATTAAATACACACAGTAGAGGATCCCATAGATTGTCACAGAACACAGCAAATTATTTCCAAAAATGTCTACTTCCTTATGATAAGTTATTTAGTTATACAGTATATTTAAAGGGACATAGAAGAGCCATATAATACAGTGCTCTAATTAGCACATTAAGGCACCACTGCTGCCAGACAACAATGTATTGAGTCCCTTTTGCAAGGGTTAAAAAAAATCAGCTCTAGAGTGGCCATACACTGCTAATCCTGAGCTAAACACGGCTGCTGATTGGCAGTTATGCACATATGGCACCCATGGACCAGTAGTGCACTGCAGCTTCAGAGCTGACTTTAACTATGTGCTTAACTCCTCTACATGGTTCAGTTCAAGAAATAGTGTAATAATAAATAACTCTAAATCATTAAAGCATTGCTATTGTCATTTAGGTCTATTTAAAGCCATTTAATTAAAACCCACACATTGTTATCCCTTCACCTCTCTTTTGCTTTCACTCATTCCCCATCACTGCACTGCTTCCCCACGCCCCTTTATTCTATTCATTATATTTTGTTGTCTTCTTAATTATTTACTTTAAGTCTATGGGGTTCAGCTCTCACTCTCTCAACGCCAGTCCCCATTTCTTACTCAGGGCCTTATTATCTACAGATCTCGGCTCGGGTGAGATGATCTATGAGGTCTTGTCAGTAGGAAATACAAATGTTATCCCGTGAGCTGTTTTTTTCTCACTTCTGGGCATAAACAAGAGATCCCTACATAACAATATAAAGCCCCCAGAGATTGTCAGCGATTTCACTACTAGGCCATCACAAATCCATTTCTTACAACCAGAACACATCTCTGCACCAATGTTTCCTCTAACTTTAATAAACTCTTTAGAAAATATTTTTTTTCTGTAAATCTTTATAAAACCATTATAATTAAAGGGGAATTGTATTGTGCGATTAATCAATATGTCAACTAGATAAAATTACATTTATTAGCAAAATGGATATAAAATTTGAAGCTATCATTAATGCTCATTCTCCCATATCTTGATTAGTGGAGAGGGACTCATCTCCAAATCCAACAAGAAAATCTTTGTTTACTCTTTGCAATCACATCTCTTTCTCTACAATTGCTTTAAAGTCATCCTTGTCTGTCAATTTGTCTCCCCATAATTCATAGAAGCCATGTATGTTTAGGGCTCCTGCCTCATTCTCTTCCTTTACTCACCCGCAGCCTTGCATGTTTTGGACACACTGTCCATCTCGTATCCCTCGTGGCATTCGCACTTGTACCCTCCCTTGTAATTAACACAGAGCTGGCTGCAGGCATCAGGATTCTCACATTCATTAATATCTGAAACCGAACAAGTTTGTTAATAGACCAGTGAGTGACATCTGCACTAAAGTATAAATAGTGCCTGTGTGTGTTTATAGGATGGCAGAACTTAATGGCAGTCCTGCAGAGATGTTCATATGATTTGTAGCATCACACAGACTGGGGACTTGCATAGGGGGATACAACTTTCTTTATTACTGGTTATAATACATAGATCATATCACAGTTAACCTTACAGGAGAGCACAGCCCACCCTTTGTCAGATACACACTATAATAATATCTAGTATTAACATGTTCCTCAGAACTGTGTGTGTCAGGATGGGGTCTTCATGTTAAGAAGGGTACTGTGCTGAGAAGAAGACACTGGGTTCCAATGTGCAAATGTGGCATGAGTGGGATTAACTATTTAAAAATAGCGCAAATTATGTCCATCTAGGTGGAAAGGCAGCTTTTGTATTCTGAGAAGCAGTATATTTGAAGATTAGTGACATGAATTGTCTAAATAGGGGGTGCATTTGATCTACGTCACCATATAGGGTTGGGTTATGGGTGTCTAAGAGGGGTAAATTGTGTCACTTTACCTTCACAGCTCTTCTTGTCCAGCAGTCTGTACCCTTGAGGACAGTCACACTCATACCCAGCTGCCAGATCTCTGCAGATGTGTGAGCAACCTCCATTACTAACCAAACACTCGTTAACATCTGGGAGAGAGAGACGGAGGAGAAATTAGTCTGATTAGCTTTCACAGCTCCTGGTTCTTGTGCTACAGGTAAAATAAATCAGCAAATCTTCATTGACATTCTGAGAATATTTATAGAAGCTGGACATTAATAGTGATGTTTTCACCAAATATAGCCATTGTACAAATACTAACATCTATCTAAGCACTCACACAAACCCTAAAACAGCTGAAGGCAAGGTCTCCTGTCCATCCTAGCCTGGCTAATGCATTTCCAGCTACAATAACAGAATGGAAGATAGTTTATACATTTCCTATTACTGAGGGTTTGGAAGACATTGATCAGACATTGCAGGCTTGATCCCTGCCAGTCACAAGTAAACATCATAAGTTATACTAAGAAAGTTGGAATGACATAGAGGTGCTTGGTTGGACTTTTGTCTACACCCACAAGATGATTGTCAGTCTTCAAGTCTTGTCAGACATTCCTATCTCAAGCTGGGTGTAGTCCCCTTTTAATGGCTTTGAATATGAAAACATCTTCATTAGGCATACAATTGACATAAGTATTCACTGCCGATCCTATGCCACGATTTAAAGAGATATTAAACCCAATTTTTTTTTCATGATTCAGATAGAGCATGCAATTTTAAGCAACTTTCTAATTTACTCCTAGTATCAATGTTTCTTTGTTCTCTTATTTGAAAAAGCACAAATTTAAGCTAAGGAGTCGGCCCACTTTTGGTTCAGACCCTGGATAGTGCTTGCTGATTGGTGGCTACATTTAGTCACCATACAGCAAGCGCAACCCAAGTGCTGAACCAAAAATGGTCTGGCTCCTTAGCTTAAATTCCTGCTTTTTCAAATAAAGACAGCAAGAGAACAAAGAAACATTGATAATAGGAGAAAATTAGAAAGTTGCTTACAATTGCATGCTCTATCTGAATCATGAAAGAAAAAAATTGGGTTTAATATCAGTTTAAAGCTATCCCTGTTTGAGTCAATGAGTAACCAACTATTGTCAGTCATTTGTGCTCAGGATTGCATATCTTGAAATGCAAGTCTGTTAATAGCACTTAATAACTACAGCTCACAAAGATACACCTCCCTTCTGAAACAAGGCAATAGAAACTTAATGGAACATAGTGTAATTTATCAAACACTGATAGGGGGTGAACTTCTAGGTGGGATATTCTCACCGCACTCCTTCATTGGCTCATCTGACCAGTCCCGACAGTCTCTGTTTTTATCACACACTCTGAATCTGTCGATACATTCCCCACTGTTACACTGGAACTTTCCTGGCCCGATACACGAGGACTCTGCAGCTTGCAAAAAAACACAAGTAAGTAATATTAGTCTCCGGTGACCAGTAACCCAATCCATCAGACCCTCCAATCCATCCTTGCTGTATGAAGTAAGAACTATGCCCTCGAAAATAACAGTACTCACCACTAGCACAACCGGCCTCATCGCTGCTATCAGGACAATCTCGTACACCATTACACTGCTTCATGCCGTGAACACAGGATCCATCCCCACACTGGAACTCATCAGGTTGGCAAGTCACAAGAGCTGTGGGAAAAGCGCCAATTAGAACACTGCTTTAATGTAGCTGATCTAACAGAGATGTTACCAACCTGTTGGATAACTTAACAACATGAAAAAGAAATGACAATATAAATGATTTTTTTTAATAAAGAAAACTGTATTAGAACAGAAATAATACAAACAAAGGTGAACAGGACAAAGCCCTAAACAGTCACCTACACACCCTGTTCACAGACCTGAGATTGAGCGCTACATTAAAAGTGTCTAGAGTGCACAAAACTCATAATGTGTCCCTGTATACAGAGCAGTATGGAAAAAGCACAAGTTGAAAAGTGCTTAGATACTTGGGGCTGCTGTACGTATGTATAATTAGCACTGTTTATAGCTAGATTGATACATCAGTATTATATCAGGAAGTTAGTTGCAATACTCACGGCAGCCAAGCTCGTCAGATTTGTCTTTGCAGTCCTCATCGCCATCACATCGCCAGTGTACGTGGATACACTTGCCATTACCACACTGAAATTCATTTGCCTCACAATGTGTGACTGCCTGGGGCTGGCTCTTCAAACCACAGTGATTCTCTGCCTCGTCTGACTCATCAGCACAATCTGCTTGTCCATCACACACCCACTTCTCAGATATACAGATGCCCATCCCACAGCGGAACTCCCTGGGCTTGCAGGTCACAGGCAAACAGTCCACCTCATCGCTCCCATCAAGGCAGTTCTTCACACCATCACACGCCATGGTGGCAGAGATACATGACTTGTCATCACACTGGAATTGTGCTCGGGAGCAGACTGTACAAAAACAGGAAACGCATTTAAAGAGAACATTTAAATAATAAAGTGCTTAAGTGATCGGTACTTCCTACTAACGCTCATTAATAGGTACTTCCTTCTAACGCTCATTCATAGGTACTTCCTACTAGCGCTCATTAATAGGTACGTCCTACTAACGCTTATTGATAGGTACTCTCTACTAACGCTTATTGATAGGTATTCTCTACTAATACTTATTGATAGGTACTCTCTACTAATGCTTATTGATAGGTACATCCTACTAATGCTTATTGATAGGTACGTCCTACTAATGCTTATTGATAGGTACTCTCTACTAATGCTTATTGATAGGTATTTCCTTCTAACGCTCATTAATAGGTACATCCTACTAACGCTCATTAATAGGTACGTCCTACTAATGCTTATTGATAGGTACTCTCTACTAATGCTTATTGATGGGTACTTCCTACTAACGCTCATTAATAGGTACGTCCTACTAATGCTTATTGATAGGTACTTCCTACTAACGCTCATTGATAGGTACTTCCTACGAACACTCATTAATAGGTACTTCCTACTAATGCTTATTGATAGGTACTTCCTACTAATGCTTATTGATAGGTACTTCCTACTAACGCTCATTAATAGGTACTTCCTACTACTGCTTATTGATAGGTACTTCCTACTAACGCTCATTGATAGGTACTTCCTACTAACGCTCATTGATAGGTACTTCCTATTAATGCTCATTGATAGGTACTTCCTACTAATGCTTATTGATAGGTACTTCCTACTAATGCTTATTGATAGGTACTTCCTACTAATGCTTATTGATAGGTACTTCCTACTAATGCTTATTGATAGGTACTTCAGTTCCTACTAATGCTCAATGATAGATACTTCCTACTAATGCTTATTGATAGGTACTTCCTACTAATGCTTATTGATAGGTACTTCCTACTAATGATTATTGATAGGTACTTCCTACTAATGTTTATTGATAGGTACTTCCTACTAACGCTCAATGATCGGTACTTCCTACTAATGCCTATTGATAGGTACTTCCTACTAATGCTCAATGACAGGTACTTCCTATTAATGCTTATTGATATAGGTACTTCCTACTAACGCTCAATAATAGGTACTTCCTACTAATGCTTATTGAAAGGTACTTCCTACTAATGCTTATTGATAGGTACTTCCTACAAACGCTCAATGATAGGTACTTCCTACTAATGCTTATTGATAGGTACTTCCTACTAAAGCTCAATGATAGGTACTTCCTACTAATGCTTATTGATAGGTACCTCCTACTAATGCTCATTAATAGGTACTTCCTACTAATGCTTATTGATAGGTACTTCCCACTAATGCTTATTGATAGGTACTTCCTACTAACGCTCATTGATAGGTACTTCCTACTAATGCTTATTGATAGGTACTTCCTACTAATGATTATTGATAGGTACTTCCTACTAACACTCATTGATAGGTACTTCCTACTAACACTCATTGATACGTATTTCTACTAATGCTCATTAATAGGTACTTTCTACTAACGCTCATTAATAGGTACTTCCTACTAACGCTCATTGATAGGTACTTCCTACTAACGCTCATTAATAGGTACTTCCTAATAATGTTTCTTGATAGGTACTTTCTACTAACGCTCATTGAGAGGTACTTCCTAATAATGCTTCTTGATAGGTACTTCCTACTAATGCTCATTGATAGGTACTTCCTACTAACACTCATTAATAGGTACTTTCTACTAATGCTTATTGATAGGTACTTCCTACTAACGCTCATTAATAGGTACTTCCTACTAATGCTTATTGATAGGTACTTTCTACTAACGCTCATTAATAGGTACTTCCTACTAATGCTCATTGATAGGTACTTCCTACTAACGCTCATTAATAGGTACTTCCTATAAACACTCATTAATAGGTACTTCCTACTAATGCTTATTGATAGGTACTTCCTACTAACGCTCATTGATAGGTATTGCCTAATAATGCTCATTGATAGGTACTTCCTACTAACGCTCATTGATAGGTACTTCCTACTAACCCTCATTGATAGGTACTTCCTACTAATGCTCATTGATAGGTACGTCCTACTAATGCTTATTGATAGGTACTTCCTACTAACGTTTATTGATAGGTACTTCCTACTAACGCTTATTAATAGGTACTTCCTACTAACGCTCATTGATAGGTACTTCCTAATAATGCTCATTGATAGGTACTTCCTACTAACGCTCATTGATAGGTACTTCCTATGAACACTCATTAATAGGTACTTCCTACTAATGCTTATTGATAGGTAGTTCCTACTAACGCTCATTGATAGGTAATTCCTACTAACGCTCATTGATAGGTACTTCCTAATAATGCTCATTGATAGGTACTTCCTACTAACGCTCATTGATAGGTACTTCCTATGAACACTCATTAATAGGTACTTCCTACTAATGCTTATTGATAGGTACTTCCTACTAACGCTCATTGATAGGTACTTCCTACTAATGCTCATTGATAGGTACTTCCTACTAATGCTTATTGATAGGTACTTCCTACTAATGCTTATTGATAGGTACTTCCTACTAACGCTCATTAATAGGTACTTCCTACTAACGCTCATTGATAGGTACGTCCTACTAATGCTCATTGATAGGTACTTCCTACTAATGCTCATTGATAGGTACTTCCTACTAATGCTTATTGATAGGTACTTCCTACTAACGCTCATTAATAGGTACTTCCTACTAACGCTCATTGATAGGTACGTCCTACTAATGCTCATTGATAGATACTTCCTACTAATGCTCATTGATAGGTACTTCCTACTAATGTTTATTGATAGGTACTTCCTACTAACGCTCAATGATCGGTACTTCCTACTAATGCCTATTGATAGGTACTTCCTACTAATGCTCAATGATAGATACTTCCTACTAATGATTATTGATAGGTACTTCCTACTAATGTTTATTGATAGGTACTTCCTACTAACGCTCAATGATCGGTACTTCCTACTAATGCCTATTGATAGGTACTTCCTACTAATGCTCAATGACAGGTACTTCCTATTAATGCTTATTGATATAGGTACTTCCTACTAACGCTCAATGATAGGTACTTCCTACTAATGCTTATTGAAAGGTACTTCCTACTAATGCTTATTGATAGGTACTTCCTACAAACGCTCAATGATAGGTACTTCCTACTAATGCTTAATGATAGGTACTTCCTACTAAAGCTCAATGATAGGTACTTCCTACTAATGCTTATTGATAGGTACCTCCTACTAATGCTCATTAATAGGTACTTCCTACTAATGCTTATTGATAGGTACTTCCCACTAATGCTTATTGATAGGTACTTCCTACTAACGCTCATTGATAGGTACTTCCTACTAATGCTTATTGATAGGTACTTCCTACTAATGCTTATTGATAAGTACTTCCTACTAACACTCATTGATAGGTACTTCCTACTAACACTCATTGATAGGTATTTCTACTAATGCTCATTAAGAGGTACTTTCTACTAACGCTCATTAATAGGTACTTCCTACTAACGCTCATTGATAGGTACTTCCTACTAACGCTCATTGATAGGTACTTCCTACTAACGCTCATTGATAGGTACTTCCTACTAATGTTTATTGATAGGTACTTCCTACTAACGCTCAATGATCGGTACTTCCTACTAATGCCTATTGATAGGTACTTCCTACTAATGCTCAATGATAGATACTTCCTACTAAAGATTATTGATAGGTACTTCCTACTAATGTTTATTGACAGGTACTTCCTACTAACGCTCAATGATCGGTACTTCCTACTAATGCCTATTGATAGGTACTTCCTACTAATGCTCAATGATAGGTACTTCCTACTATTGCTTATTGATATAGGTACTTCCTACTAACGCTCAATGATAGGTACTTCCTACTAATGCTTATTTAAAGGTACTTCCTACTAATGCTTATTGATAGGTACTTCCTACTAACGCTCAATGATAGGTACTTCCTACTAATGCTTATTGATAGGTACTTCCTACTAAAGCTCAATATGATAGGTACTTCCTACTAATGCTTATTGATAGGTACCTCCTACTAATGCTCATTAATAGGTACTTACTACTAATGCTTATTGATAGGTACTTCCCACTAATGCTTATTGATAGGTACTTCCTACCAACGCTCATTGATAGGTACTTCCTACTAATGCTTATTGATAGGTACTTCCTACTAATGCTTATTGATAGGTACTTCTTACTAACACTCATTGATAGGTACTTCCTACTAACACTCATTGATAGGTATTTCTACTAATGCTCATTAATAGGTACTTTCTACTAACGCTCATTAATAGGTACTTCCTACTAACGCTCATTGATAGGTACTTCCTACTAACGCTCATTAATAGGTACTTCCTAATAATGTTTCTTGATAGGTACTTTCTACTAACGCTCATTGAGAGGTACTTCCTAATAATGCTTCTTGATAGGTACTTCCTAATAATGCTCATTGATAGGTACTTGCTACTAACGCTCATTGATAGGTACTTCCTACTAACACTCATTAATAGGTACTTCCTACTAATGCTTATTGATAGGTACTTCCTACTAACGCTCATTAATAGGTACTTCCTACTAATGCTCATTGATAGGTACTTCCTACTAACGCTCATTGATAGGTACTTCCTATGAACACTCATTAATAGGTACTTCCTACTAATGCTTATTGATAGGTACTTCCTACTAAAGCTCAATATGATAGGTACTTCCTACTAATGCTTATTGATAGGTACCTCCTACTAATGCTCATTAATAGGTACTTACTACTAATGCTTATTGATAGATACTTCCCACTAATGCTTATTGATAGGTACTTCCTACCAACGCTCATTGATAGGTACTTCCTACTAATGCTTATTGATAGGTACTTCCTACTAATGCTTATTGATAGGTACTTCTTACTAACACTCATTGATAGGTACTTCCTACTAACACTCATTGATAGGTATTTCTACTAATGCTCATTAATAGGTACTTTCTACTAACGCTCATTAATAGGTACTTCCTACTAACGCTCATTAATAGGTACTTCCTACTAACGCTCATTAATAGGTACTTCCTAATAATGTTTCTTGATAGGTACTTTCTACTAACGCTCATTGAGAGGTACTTCCTAATAATGCTTCTTGATAGGTACTTCCTACTAATGCTCATTGATAGGTACTTCCTAATAATGCTCATTGATAGGTACTTGCTACTAACGCTCATTGATAGGTACTTCCTACTAACGCTCATTAATAGGTACTTCCTACTAATGCTCATTGATAGGTACTTCCTACTAACGCTCATTGATAGGTACTTCCTATGAACACTCATTAATAGGTACTTCCTACTAATGCTTATTGATAGGTACTTCCTACTAACGCTCATTGATAGGTACTGCCTAATAATGCTCATTGATATTTACTTCCTACTAACGCTCATTGATAGGTACTTCCTATGAACACTCATTAATAGGTACTTCCTACTAATGCTTATTGATAGGTACTTCCTACTAACGCTCATTAATAGGTACTTCCTACTAATGCTCATTGATAGGTACTTCCTACTAACGCTCATTGATAGGTACTTCCTATGAACACTCATTAATAGGTACTTCCTACTAATGCTTATTGATAGGTACTTCCTACTAACGCTCATTGATAGGTACTGCCTAATAATGCTCATTGATATTTACTTCCTACTAACGCTCATTGATAGGTACTTCCTATGAACACTCATTAATAGGTACTTCCTACTAATGCTTATTGATAGGTACATGCTACTAACGCTTATTGATAGGTACTTCCTACTAACCCTCATTGATAGGTACTTCCTACTAATGCTCATTGATAGGTACGTCCTACTAATGCTCATTGATAGGTACTTCCTACTAACGCTTATTGATAGGTACTTCCTACTAACGCTTATTAATAGGTACTTCCTACTAACGCTCATTGATAGGTACTTCCTACTAACGCTCATTGATAGGTACTTCCTATGAACACTCATTAATAGGTACTTCCTAATAATGCTTATTGATAGGTACTTCCTACTAACGCTCATTGATAGGTAATTCCTACTAACGCTCATTGATAGGTACTTCCTAATAATGCTCATTGATAGGTACTTCCTACTAACGCTCGTTGATAGGTACTTCCTAATAATGCTCATTGATAGGTACTTCCTACTAACGCTCGTTGATAGGTACTTCCTATGAACACTCATTAATAGGTACTTCCTATGAACACTCATTAATAGGTACTTCCTATGAACACTCATTAATAGGTACTTCCTACTAATGCTTATTGATAGGTACTTCCTACTAACGCTCATTGATAGGTACTTCCTACTAATGCTCATTGATAGGTACTTCCTACTAATGCTTATTGATAGGTACTTCCTACTAAAGCTCAATATGATAGGTACTTCCTACTAATGCTTATTGATAGGTACCTCCTACTAATGCTCATTAATAGGTACTTACTACTAATGCTTATTGATAGGTACTTCCTACTAAAGCTCAATGATAGGTACTTCCTACTAACGCTCATTGATAGGTACGTCCTACTAACGCTCATTGATAGATACTTCCTACTAATGCTCATTGATAGGTACTTCCTACTAACGCTCATTGATAGGTACTTCCTACTAACGCTCATTAATAGGTACTTCCTACTAACGCTCATTAATAGGTACGTCCTACTAATGCTTATTGATAGGTACTTCCTACTAATGCTTATTGATAGGTACTTCCTACTAACGCTCATTAATAGGTACTTCCTACTAACACTCATTAATAGGTACTTCCTACTAACGCTCATTAATAGGTACGTCTTACTAATGCTTATTGATAGGTACGTCGTACTAATGCTTATTGATAGGTACTTCCTACTAACACTCATTGATAGGTACTTCCTACTAACACTCATTGATAGGTACTTCCTACTAACACTCATTGATAGGTACTTCCTACTAACACTCATTGATAGGTACTTCCTACTAACAATTATTGACATGTACTTCCTACTAACACTCATTGATATTATCAGTTATTTGTATAGCGCCAACAGGTTCCTCAGCGCTAAAGACATGGGTAAATAATCTCTTATGAAAGTAATATACAAAGCAGCTAGGCTCATGCTAATGAGCTTTAAGGGGATAACTAAAGGAGGAGAGAAACTAAGAAAGGAAAATGTTAGTGGATATTATATGCATCCCTAATCAGTCTTTAACGAGTGCTAGAAAGTTTGAAAACTAGGGGAGAGTCGTGTAGAGCATGGCAAGAGTTCCACAAAATAGGGGTCAGTCTGGAGAAGTCTTGTAGACGGGAATGTAAGGAGGTAACAAGAGAGGAGGAGAGAAGGAGGTCATGAGCAGAGCTTTAAAAGTTAGAGTCAGGATTTTATGTTGTATTCTGGAGGTTAGAGGAAGCCAGTGAAGGGACTGGCAGAGAGGTGCAGCAGATGAGGAGCGGCGTGTAAGGAAGATCAGTCTGGCAGAGGCATTTATTATGGATTTAAGGGAGATAGACGGCAGCTAGGGAGGCCGGAGAGGATGGAGTTGCAATAGTCAAGGCGGGAAATGATTAGAGAGTGGATTAAAGTCTTAGTTGTGTCTTATGTGAGGAAGTGGCAAATTTTGGAGATGTTTTTAAGGTGGAGGCGGCAAGAATTGGCCAAAGACTGGATGTGGGGAGTGAAAAAGAGAGCTGAGTCAAGTATGACCCTAAGACATTGGGCATGCGGGTTTGGGGTAGTGATGTTATTATCAACAGTTAGACAAAGTTGGGGGGTAGGGTTTTGGAAGAAGGGGGGGGGAATAAGGAGCTCAGTTTTTGAGAGATTTAGCTTAAGGTAGTGAGAGGGCATCCAGGATGAAATATTAGAAAGACAGTAAGTGACACAAGTTAGTAAAGGAAGGGGATAGGTCTGGTGCAGAGATGTAGATTTGGGTATCATCAGCATACAAATGGTATTGAAACCCATGGGACTGTATTAAAGAATCTAAGGATGATGTATAAATTGAGAAGAGAAGGGGACCAAGGACAGAGGCTTGTAGTTCCCCAACATAAAGTGGTAAAGAGTCAGAGGATGTGCCAGAGAAGGTAACACTAAAGGTCCGGTTAGACAGGTAAGAGGAGAGCCACAAGAGAGCTGTGTCACAGAGTGTGGTCATCCATGTTAAAAGCTGGAGACAGAAAAGAAGTATTTAACAAAGAAAAGTGGCCTTTAGAATTTGCTGCAATTAGGTCATTAGTAACCTTAAAGGGATATTATACACTAGATTTTGGTTTTGTAGATGATCCAGTTATACAGGCTATGGGGGATATTTATCAAAGCTTCAACTGCAAATACGCCGGAATTCTGCAGTGTAATTGTTGCAAGCTTCATCCAACCTAGTTATCAAAGCCTACAGACCAGCAAATGTTGAAATTTGTGATGTAACATACGATCCGCCGGTCTCAATCCAACGCAGATTGCTTACGTCATTACAGATGTTCCGAATACACATTCGGCTCTATTTGACACTTTTTCCCATTTATCAAATAGTTAACAGGTACGCTCGCGGCTATTCCGACCCAGCGTACCTGGTTTTCAATCCGCCACCCTGGAGGCCGCAGATGCCATAGAAATCAATGGGAGTCTGAAAGCAGCGAAAGCTTATGTTCGATGCTGCCAGATATCCCATTGATTTATATGGTTGAAAACAAGTTACGTTTACACCTAACACCCTAACATAAATCCGAGTCTAAACACCCCTAATCTGCCTCCCCCGACATCGCCGCAACCTAGATAAAATGTATTAACCCCTATTCCGCCACTCCCCGACACCACTAAACTTGTTAACCCCTAAACCCCTGGCCTCCCACATCACTACCACTAACTAAACCTATTAACCCCTAAACCGTCAGCCCCCCACATCGCCATAAACTAAATTAAGCTATTAACCCCTAAACCTTACAACCTGCTAACTTTAAATTAAAATTACAACATCCCTATATTCAAATAAATGTAAACTTACCTGTAGAATTAAAATAAACTATTTTAAACTATTAATTAACCTACCTTAACTATTATACTACAATTAAATTAAACTACCAATTAAATTAACTAAATTACATATTAAAAAACCCTAACCCTACTCAACTTAAAAGTACTACATTACCACAAAGAAAAACTAAGTTACAAAAACAAACAAATTACAAGAAAATAAAACACATTATCAAAAATAAAAAAGAATTACACCTAATCTAATAGCCCTATCAAAATAAAAAAGCCCTCCAAAATAAAAATAAAAAACCTAGCCTACAATAAACTACCAATGGCCCTTAAAAGGGCCTTTTGTGGGGCATTGCCCCAAAGATATCAGCTCTTTTACCTGTAAAAAAAAAAATACAAACACCCCCCCAACAGTTAAACCCACCACCCACCTACCCAACCAATCCCCCCAAATAAAAAACCTAATAACCTAATCTGCCCATTGCCCTGAAAAGGGCATTTGTATGGGCATTGCCCTTAAAAGGGAATTTAGCTCTTTTACATGCCCAGACCCTAATCTAAAAATAAAACCCACCCAAAAAACCCTTAAAAAACCTAACACTAACCCCTGATGATCCACTTACAGTTCTTGAAGTCCCGCTTGAAGGATCCATCCAGCCAGAGAAGTCATCATCCAGGCGGCAAGAAGTCTTCATCCGGGCGGCCTCTTCCATCTTCATCCAACCGGAGGATTCCTCATCCAGACAGGAAGAAGTCTTCATCCAGACGGCATCTTCTATCTTCATAGCGGGTCCATCCTGAAGACATCCGGCGCAGAGCATCCTCTTCATAAGGTCGCCGCCGTAAACTGGAATTTCAATGGAAGTGACGTCATCCAAGATGGCGTCCCTTGCATTTCTATTGGCTGAAAGATTTCAATCAGCCAATAGTATTAGGGCTGCTAAAACCATATTGGCTGTTCCAATCAGCCGATAGGATTGAGCTCTCATCCTATTGGCTGATTGGAAGAGCCAATAGGATTGATGTGGGCAAAATCCATATTGCAATGGATCAAGGAAAGAGTTTAATTTGAGGAAATGTGAAAAATGTGTATAAACAAGCCTTTCCAGAAATTTTGAAGCGAGGGGGAGTAGGGAAATAGGGCAGTAGTTGGATAGGGATGATCGATCAAGAGAAGATTTTTTGGAGGATAAGTTTAATTAGTGCATGTTTAAGGGATGAAGGAAATATACCAGTGCTGAGGGAGAGATATTAAAAATATGTGTGAGGATTGGAGTAAGAGTAGGAGAGAGGGAGGGCAGTAATTGTGAGGAGATGGGATCAAGGGGACAGATAGTGAGGTGAGAGGAGCTTATATGAGCAGAAAATTATTCCTCAGTAGCAGGAGCAAAAAAGCTGAGTCTGTGGCTTTGCAGGTTTTGGACATCGGTTATTGGTTGAGGGGGTTGGAGACTGGTAGTGTGTTGGGAGATGATTTTGTTTTGGTACTTCCTACTAAATCTAACACAGTAAAAATTGATCAGTGAAACTCCAAACATTACTAAACAAAGGTGACGGCTGTGGAAAATCCTGGAGAGTGCATCCTTTTATTTGTAAATGGTTTGCCTGCTGGAAGCACCCTGGGTTTTTGTGCAAAGAACTGCGGGTGCAGGATTTTCTGAACTGATATATAGATTATATATATATATATATATATATATATATATATATATATATATATATATATATATATATATATATAGAGAGAGAGAGAGAGAGAGAGAGAGAGAGAGAGAGATATATATATATATAGCGAGTGAGTGAAAACCTTACTTCTAGCAGGGTTAGTGTGTAAGTGGGAGCGATAAATACCGCTCCACTCGTAATCTGGTCTTTAATGTCTATTCTGTTACTATAGAAAAAGATCAATCCATATTTGTTTATGTGAATAATAAGAATTTACAATGACAGATCATCTGCCTTTGTATTATTAGTGATACTGGTGAGAAAATTCTGCTTCCAATTAGCATTGTGTGTCTCCTTAACACAGCACAGAAGTCATCATAAAGAGCAGGAAAGGCTGCAGAATCTGACACAAACCACAAGCATTCCAGTGGCAGAGATAATGAGCAGAAACCACAAGGTCACAGCGACCAGCTCAGCCCTGAGACATATCTTACGCTTCATGATACCCTCACGCAAAGGACAGATGGGGCCTGATCACAGAACCAGACGCAAGCCAACGCAACTGAGCGGGTGTTATTTACTGAACACCAGTACCACTGCTTTTTGTCTTTTAAAGTAAACCATTTTTTTTTATTTCTGTAAAGACATATCTATCTTTATAGACAGCTATATATATATATATATATATATATATATATATATATACACATATACACACACACACACACATACATAGTATTACATACATCATACACACACACACACATATATATACACATATACACACACACACATACATAGTATTACATACACATACATCATACACACACACACACACACATATATATATATATATATATATATATATATATATATATATATATATATATATATATATATACACACACACATATACACACACACACATACATAGTATTACATACACATACATCATACACACACACACATATATATATATATATATATATATATATATGTGTGTGTGTGTGTGTGTTTAGTCATGTTAATCCAGTAGACAAGATGTCAAAATAACAAGTATATAGTATTGCTTTAGCCCTGAAGAAGTGAGGAAATCTCTCAAAAGCTTGTCTTTTAAATATCATGTAAGTCCAATTAAAAAAGGTACTACAATTCATTTCTCTCCCTCTCTCTCTCTCTCTCTCTCTCTCTCACTTTTCATAAATTAACATAAAAGCTGAACATGAAAACTTTATGAATACATTAATGCTGTGTTTGCTGCAGTTGCTTTTTCAATAGCCAGACACCCACCACGTGCTTTATTTGGAGAAGCCAATACAGATTTGTTAATGGAATAGACAAGGTTTGTAACTGCCATGTTATTAGCAAAACTTGCATTGTTTTACGTATCTTATCACCTCTGCTATGGTAACAGATATGGAGCAGGGTTAAGTGTGTGAAGTGTACAGTGTGCAATTCCAATTTTTAGAATTGTGGAATTTCCAGGTTAAACTATTCATTACAAAAGATTTTATATTACAGTCTCAAGACTTAAAGGGACACTGAACCCAATTTTTTTCTATCGTGATTCAGATAGAGCATGCAATTTTAAGCATCTTTCTAATTTACTCCTATTATCAAATTATTTTCATTCTCTTGGTATCTTTATTTGAAATGCAAGAATGAAAGTTTAGATGGCGGCCCATTTTTGGTGAACACACTGTGTTGTTCTTGCTGATTGGTCGATAAATTCACCCACCATTAAACAAGTGATTTCCATGGTCCTGAACCAAAAAAATAGCTTAAATGCCTTCTTTTTCAAATAAAGATAGCAAGAGAACAAAGAAAAATTGATAATAGGAGTAAATTAGAAAGTTGTTTAAAATTGCATGCTCTGTCTGAATCACGGAAGAAAAAAATTGGGTTGTCTCCCTTTAAGCTTCAATTATAGGTTTCAGACTTCCCTTATATGACTGGCTGTGGAACCAACAAGAGTCTGCTGTACACACGCTGTGGGGCTTAATACTGGATAATTTAATACAGAGGTGCAGGGTGCCCACCTGCAGTATGTGACCGATGATGTCAGTAAATGAGGGGATGTGTCATAATTCTCTTGGCACCTGCCCGGCATTACAACTAATTAAAAACTGCCAGGGAGAGAACAGAGGGGTCTGAAACGAGATTCCTGTAACCATCTAAAGAAGAACCTGTGTATAAAGCATTAGAAAATGGTGCTCTTGTACAGAAAACAAACAAAAACGCTTGCACACAAACAGGCACATGAGACTACAGATGTGAATTCAGGAAGTATTTGCATATTTCCTGTTTGTAGCTCTCATCACTCACTGCACTAAAATATAGACAAAAGTGGAAACAAAATCTCATTTATCTTTAAACCAGTAGCACAAACTATAGGATTTCCTTACAGTCCTGTATAATTCAGATTCTTCATGGCTCAGGGCTAGACTATGAGTAGAGTGCTATTTTGCGCTCCCGCGTCAACTTCGCTAGTAGGATGCTTTTTGTGCATGCGCAAAATGTTGATCTTTGGATATTGAGACCACGTTAACTCTCCCATAGACTTCAATGGAACATGCAAACTGCAAAAAAAACGAACACCCATACTAGCTTGCAAACCAACATGAATTATGAATATTTCACATTACAATGCTCTTCACAAAGAAAAATCATACATTATGCTTACCAGATAATTTCATTTCCTTCTGTATAGGAAGAGTCCACAGCTGCAGTCCTTACTTGTGGGACATTTTTTCTTTCATTCTGCACATAGAGAAAACTATTTTAAACAGCATTCCATTTTACTTCTTTTATCTAATTTGTTTCATTCTTTGGATATCCTTTGTTAAAGAAATAGCAATGCACATGGGTGAGAAAATCACACGAGGCATCTATATGCAGCCACCAATCAGCAGCTACTGAGCCTATCTAGATATGCTTTTCAGCAAAGGATATCAAGAGAATAAAGAAAATGAGATAATAGAAGTAAATTAGAAAGTAGTTTAAAATGGCATGCTCTTTCTAAACCATGAAAGAAAAAAATTGTGTTTCATGTCTCTTTAAATACCTCCCCCACTTCCTCATAACCCCAGTCATTCTGCCGAGGGAACAAGGAACATTAGGAGAAATATCAGGGTGAAAAAGGTGCCAGAAGAATACATTTAGATTTAGGGCCGCCCATCGGAGAACACGGGCGGGAGATGTGAACTCTTCCCATACAGAAGGAAAGGAAATAATCTGGTAAGAATAATTTATGTTTTCCTTCTTAATATGGGAAGAGTCCACAGCTGCATTCCTTACTTGTGGGAAACATATACCCAAGCTCTAGAGTACACAGAATGCTAACTGGAGGGAAAAAAGAGAGGCGGACCCTAATCTGATGGCACCAAAGCATGCAAAACCTTTCTCCCAAAGGCTGCTTCAGCAGAAGCAAAAACATCAAACTTGTAAAAATTTTGGGGAAAAAAACAGATAGCCGCCTTACAAATCTGATCCATAGAGGCCTCATTTTTGAAGGCCCAAGAGGAAACCACTGCTCTCGTAGAATAAGCCGTAATCCTCAGAGGAGGCTTATGTCCTGCCGTTTCTATGCTAAACATATGACACTCCTCAGACAAAAAGATAAGGAAGTCGAAGAGGCCCTCCGACCCCTACGCTTCCCGGAAAAGAGAACAAACAGAGAAAGAGGTTTGTCTAAATTCCTTTGTTGCCCGAAGATAGAATTTCAAAGCACAAACTACATTCAGAATACATTGTAAACGTTCCTTCAACGAAGAAGGATTAGGACATAAGAAAGGAACCACAATCTCTTGATTGATGTTGCAAATTGACACAACCTTAGGAAGAAAACCTAACTTGGTTTGTAGAACAGCCTTATCAGCATGTTAAGCCAGATAAGGAGGGACGCATTGCAAGGCAGCAATCACAGATACTTGCGCACAGAAGCAATAGCCAGTAGAAAAGGAGCCATCCAAGACAACAATTTAATGTCTACTTCATGCATAGGCTCCAACGGAGCCTGTTGCAAAACTTTAAGAGCAAGATGCAAATTCCAAGGAGGAGCATTAGATCTAAACACAGATCTGAACCTAGCAGAGCCTTAACAAATGACTGAACATCTGGAAGCTCAGCGAACCTCTTGTGCAGTAACTCAGACAGGGCCGAAATCTGTCCCTTCAGGGGACTTGCAGAAAAGCCCATCTCCAGTTCATCCTGGAGAACAGAATAAGTAGGTCCTCCACACCTTATGATAGATGCGACGAGCAACCAGCTTACAAGCTTGAAAGAGAGAAAAAAACAGAATTTATGTTTACCTGATAAATTTCTTTCTCCAACGGTGTGTCCGGTCCACGGCGTCATCCTTACTTGTGGGATATTCTCTTCCCCAACAGGAAATGGCAAAGAGCCCAGCAAAGCTGGTCACATGATCCCTCCTAGGCTCCGCCTACCCCAGTCATTCGACCGACGTTAAGGAGGAATATTTGCATAGGAGAAACCATATGGTACCGTGGTGACTGTAGTTAAAGAAAATAAAATATCAGACCTGATTAAAAAAAACCAGGGCGGGCCGTGGACCGGACACACCGTTGGAGAAAGAAATTTATCAGGTAAACATAAATTCTGTTTTCTCCAACATAGGTGTGTCCGGTCCACGGCGTCATCCTTACTTGTGGGAACCAATACCAAAGCTTTAGGACACGGATGAAGGGAGGGAGCAAATCAGGTCACCTAAATGGAAGGCACCACGGCTTGCAAAACCTTTCTCCCAAAAATAGCCTCAGAAGAAGCAAAAGTATCAAACTTGTAAAATTTGGTAAAAGTGTGCAGTGAAGACCAAGTCGCTGCCCTACATATCTGATCAACAGAAGCCTCGTTCTTGAAGGCCCATGTGGAAGCCACAGCCCTAGTGGAATGAGCTGTGATTCTTTCGGGAGGCTGCCGTCCGGCAGTCTCGTAAGCCAATCTGATGATGCTTTTAATCCAAAAAGAGAGAGAGGTAGAAGTTGCTTTTTGACCTCTCCTTTTACCTGAATAAACAACAAACAAGGAAGATGTTTGTCTAAAATCCTTTGTAGCATCTAAATAGAATTTTAGAGCGCGAACAACATCCAAATTGTGCAACAAACGTTCCTTCTTTGAAACTGGTTTTGGACACAGAGAAGGTACGATAATCTCCTGGTTAATGTTTTTGTTAGAAACAACTTTTGGAAGAAAACCAGGTTTAGTACGTAAAACCACCTTATCTGCATGGAACACCAGATAAGGAGGAGAACACTGCAGAGCAGATAATTCTGAGACTCTTCTAGCAGAAGAAATCGCAACTAAAAACAAAACTTTCCAAGATAATAACTTAATATCAACGGAATGTAAGGGTTCAAATGGAACCCCCTGAAGAACTGAAAGAACTAAATTGAGACTCCAAGGAGGAGTCAAAGGTTTGTAAACAGGCTTGATTCTAACCAGAGCCTGAACAAGGCTTGAACATCTGGCACAGCTGCCAGCTTTTTGTGAAGTAATACCGACAAGGCAGAAATCTGTCCCTTCAGGGAACTTGCAGATAATCCTTTTTCCAATCCTTCTTGAAGGAAGGATAGAATCCTAGGAATCTTAACCTTGTCCCAAGGGAATCCTTTAGATTCACACCAACAGATATATTTTTTCCAAATTTTGTGGTAAATCTTTCTAGTCACAGGCTTTCTGGCCTGAACAAGAGTATCGATAACAGAATCTGAGAATCCTCGCTTCGATAAAATCAAGCGTTCAATCTCCAAGCAGTCAGCTGGAGTGAAACCAGATTCGGATGTTCGAACGGACCCTGAACAAGAAGGTCTCGTCTCAAAGGTAGCTTCCAAGGTGGAGCCGATGACATATTCACCAGATCTGCATACCAAGTCCTGCGTGGCCACGCAGGAGCTATCAAGATCACCGACGCCATCTCCTGCTTGATCCTGGCTATCAGCCTGGGGATGAGAGGAAATGGCGGGAACACATAAGCTAGTTTGAAGGTCCAAGGTGCTACTAGTGCATCCACTAGAGCCGCCTTGGGATCCCTGGATCTGGCCCCGTAGCAAGGAACTTTGAAGTTCTGACGAGAGGCCATCAGATCCATGTCTGGAATGCCCCACAGGTGAGTGACTTGGGCAAAGATTTCCGGATGGAGTTCCCACTCCCCCGGATGCAATGTCTGCCGACTCAGAAAATCCGCTTCCCAATTTTCCACTCCTGGGATGTGGATAGCAGACAGGTGGCAGGAGTGAGACTCCGCCCAAAGAATAATTTTGGTTACTTCTTCCATCGCTAGGGAACTCCTTGTTCCCCCCTGATGGTTGATGTACGCAACAGACGTCATGTTGTCTGATTGAAACCGTATGAACCTGGTCCTCGCAAGCTGGGGCCAGGCCTGGAGAGCATTGAATATCGCTCTCAGTTCCAGAATATTTATCGGTAGAAGAGATTCTTCCCGAGACCAAAGACCCTGAGCTTTCAGGGATCCCCAGACCGCGCCCCAGCCTATCAGACTGGCGTCGGTCGTGACAATGACCCACTCTGGTCTGTGGAACATCATCCCTTGAGACAGATTGTCCAGGGACAGCCACCAACGGAGTGAGTCTCTGGTCCTCTGATTTACTTGTATCTTCGGAGACAAGTCTGTATAGTCCCCATTCCACTGACTGAGCATGCACAGTTGTAATGGTCTTAGATGAATGCGCGCAAAAGGAACTATGTCCATCGCCGCCACCATCAACCCGATCACTTCCATGCACTGAGCTATGGAAGGAAGAGGAACGGAATGAAGTATCCGACAAGAGTCCAGAAGCTTTGTTTTTCTGGCCTCTGTTAGAAAGATCCTCATTTCTAAGGAGTCTATAATTGTTCCCAAGAAGGGAACCCTTGTTGACGGGGATAGAGAACTCTTTTCCACGTTCACTTTCCAGCCGTGAGATCTGAGAAAGGCCAGGACAATGTCCGTGTGAGCCTTAGCTTGAGGAAGGGACGACGCTTGAATCAGAATGTCGTCCAGGTAAGGTACTACTGCAATGCCCCTTGGTCTTAGCACCGCTAGAAGGGACCCTAGTACCTTTGTGAAAATCCTTGGAGCAGTGGCTAATCCGAAAGGAAGCGCCACGAACTGGTAATGTTTGTCCAGGAATGCAAACCTTAGGAACCGATGATGTTCCTTGTGGATAGGAATATGTAGATACGCATCCTTTAAATCCACCGTGGTCATGAATTGACCTTCCTGGATGGAAGGAAGGATAGTTCGAATGGTTTCCATCTTGAACGATGGGACCTTGAGAAATTTGTTTAAGATCTTGAGATCTAGGATTGGTCTGAACGTTCCCTCTTTTTTGGGAACTATGAACAGATTGGAGTAGAACCCCATCCCCTGTTCTCTTAATGGAACAGGATGAATCACTCCCATTTTTAACAGGTCTTCTACACAATGTAAGAACGCCTGTCTTTTTATGTGGTCTGAAGACAACTGCGACCTGTGGAACCTCCCCCTTGGGGGAAGTCCCTTGAATTCCAGAAGATAACCCTGGGAGACTATTTCTAGCGCCCAAGGATCCAGAACATCTCTTGCCCAAGCCTGAGCGAAGAGAGAGAGTCTGCCCCCCACCAGATCCGGTCCCGGATCGGGGGCCAATATTTCATGCTGTCTTGGTAGCAGTGGCAGGTTTCTTGGCCTGCTTTCCCTTGTTCCAGCCTTGCATTGGTCTCCAAGCTGGCTTGGCCTGAGAAGTATTACCCTCTTGCTTAGAGGACGTAGCATCTTGGGCTGGTCCGTTTTTACGAAAGGGACGAAAATTAGGTCTATTTTTTGCCTTGAAAGGCCGATCCTGAGGAAGGGCGTGGCCCTTACCCCCAGTGATATCAGAGATAATCTCTTTCAAGTCAGGACCAAACAACGTTTTCCCCTTGAAAGGAATGTTTAGTAGCTTGTTCTTGGAAGACGCATCAGCCGACCAAGATTTCAACCAAAGCGCTCTGCGCGCCACAATAGCAAACTCAGAGTTCTTAGCCGCTAACTTAGCCAATTGCAAAGAGGCGTCTAGAGTGAAAGAATTAGCCAATTTGAGAGCATTGATTCTGTCCATAATCTCCTCATAAGGAGGAGAGTCACTATCGAGCACCTTAAGCAGTTCATCAAACCAGAAATATGCGGCAGTAGTGACAGGGACAATGCATGAAATGGGTTGTAGAAGGTAACCCTGCTGAACAAACATCTTTTTAAGCAAACCTTCTAATTTTTTATCCATAGGATCTTTGAAAGCACAACTATCCTCTATGGGAATAGTGGTGCGTTTGTTTAAAGTAGAAACCGCTCCCTCGACCTTGGGGACTGACTGCCATAAGTCCTTTCTGGGGTCGACCATAGGAAACAATTTTTTAAATATGGGGGGAGGGACGAAAGGAATACCGGGCCTTTCCCATTCTTTATTAACAATGTCCGCCACCCGCTTGGGTATAGGAAAAGCTTCTGGGAGCCCCGGCACCTCTAGGAACTTGTCCATTTTACATAGTTTCTCTGGGATGACTAAATTTTCACAATCATCCAGAGTGGATAATACCTCCTTAAGCAAAATGCGGAGATGTTCCAATTTAAATTTAAATGTAATCACATCAGATTCAGCCTGCTGAGAAATGTTCCCTAAATCAGTAATTTCTCCCTCAGACAAAACCTCCCTGGCCCCCTCAGATTGGGTTAGGGGCCCTTCAGAGATATTAATATCAGCGTCGTCATGCTCTTCAGTAACTAAAACAGAGCAGCCACGCTTACGCTGACAAGGGTTCATTTTGGCTAAAATGTTTTTGACAGAATTATCCATTACAGCCGTTAATTGTTGCATAGTAAGGAGTATTGGCGCGCTAGATGTACTAGGGGCCTCCTGAGTGGGCAAGACTCGTGTAGACGAAGGAGGGAATGATGCAGTACCATGCTTACTCCCCTCACTTGAGGAATCATCTTGGGCATCATTGTCATTATCACATAAATCACATTTATTTAAATGAATAGGAATTCTGGCTTCCCCACATTCAGAACACAGTCTATCTGGTAGTTCAGACATGTTAAACAGGCATAAACTTGATCAGAAAGTACAAAAAACGTTTTAAAATAAAACCGTTACTGTCACTTTAAATTTTAAACTGAACACACTTTATTACTGCAATTGCGAAAAAACATGAAGGAATTGTTCAAAATTCACCAAATTTTCACCACAGCGTCTTAAAGCTTTGAAAATATTGCACACCAATTTTGGAAGCTTTAACCCTTAAAATAACGGAACCGGAGCCGTTTTAAGCTTTAAACCCCTTTACAGTCCCTGGTATCTGCTTTGCTGAGACCCAACCAAACCCAAAGGGGAATACGATACCAAATGACGCCTTCAGAAGTCTTTTATAAGTATCAGAGCTCCTCTCACATGCGACTGCATGCCATGCCTCTCAAAAACAAGTGCGCAACACCGGCGCGAAAATGAGACTCTGCCTATGCTTTGGGAAAGCCCCTAAAGAATAAGGTGTCTAAAACAGTGCCAGCCGATATTATTATATCAAAATACCCAGATAAAATGATTCCTCAAGGCTAAATATGAGTTAATAATCAATCGATTTAGCCCAGAAAAAGTCTACAGTTTAAATAAGCCCTTGTGAAGCCCTTATTTACAATCGTAATAAACATGGCTTACCGGATCCCATAGGGAAAATGACAGCTTCCAGCATTACATCGTCTTGTTAGAATGTGTCATACCTCAAGCAGTAAGAGACTGCACACTGTTCCCCCAACTGAAGTTAATTGCTCTCAACAGTCCTGTGTGGAACAGCCATGGATTTTAGTTACGGTTGCTAAAATCATTTTCCTCATACAAACAGAATTCTTCATCTCTTTTCTGTTTCTGAGTAAATAGTACGTACCAGCACTATTTGAAAATAACAAACTCTTGATTGAATAATGAAAAACTACAGTTAAACACTAAAAAACTCTAAGCCATCTCCGTGGAGATGTTGCCTGTACAACGGCAAAGAGAATGACTGGGGTAGGCGGAGCCTAGGAGGGATCATGTGACCAGCTTTGCTGGGCTCTTTGCCATTTCCTGTTGGGGAAGAGAATATCCCACAAGTAAGGATGACGCCGTGGACCGGACACACCTATGTTGGAGAAATAACTCTCTCAGAAAACCCTCTCTTGGCTAGGACTAAGTGTTCAAACTCCACACAGTCAGAGAATCTAGACATTGATGAACAAAGAGACCTTGGTCAGCAAATCCCTGCAACAAGGTAACTTCCACGGAGGAGATGAGGACATCCCCATTAGATACGCAAACCATATTCTTCGTGGCCAAGATGGATAATCAGTATCGCTAACGCCTGCTTGATTTGAGCCACTACACTAGGAAGTAGTGGTAACGTCCGGAAAAGATAAAATAGATTGAACCTCCAAGGCACCACTAATGCATCTGTTAGCTCCGCCTGAGGATCCCTGTACCTCGACCCATATCTGGGTAGCTTAGTAATGAGACCTCTTGCAAATCTCCGTAAACACTCGGGATGGAGAGACCATTCCTCCGGATGAAAGGATTGTCTGCTGAGGAAGTACGCTTCCCAGTTGTCCACACCCGGAATGTGGATCGCTGACAGCGAACAAATGTGGGTCACCGCCCACTCCAGAATCCGAGATACTTCCCTCATAGCTAAGGAGCTTCTCGTTCCCCCCAGATGGTTGATGTAAGCCACCGAGGTTATATTGTCTGATTGAAATCTGATAAACTGGGACAAACCCAGCAGAGGCTAAGCCTTCAGAGCACTGAATATTGCCCGAAGATCCAAAATGAGATCAGGAGGGAGCTTTCCTCCTGAGCCCATAGGCCCTGTGCCTTCCTGACACCCAAAACAGCTCACCATCCTGACAGACTCGCAACCGTAGTCACAATCACCCAGGATGGTCTTAAGACGGACGTCCCTCAGGACAAGTGATCAGGACAAAAACACCAAGAGAGCGATTCTCTAGATCGGTTGTCCAGAGAAATCTGTTGAGACAGATCCGAATGAGCGCCGTTCAGCTGCTTTAGCATGCGCAGTTGCAACAGTCTGAGGTGAAAACTTGGCAAAGGAAATGATGTCCATGCCGGACACCATGAGACCAATCACCTCCATACACCGAGCCACAGAAGGCCTTAAGGAGGGCAAGACATATTGAAGCTAGCTTGCAACGTCGCTGGTCTGTTAGAAATATTCTCATTCTATAATAGTACCCGTGAATTCTACTCTGGTTTTTGATACAAGAGAACTCTCTCTATAATTGTCTCCCATTCCTGGGATCGAAGAAGACAGAGGAGAGATTCAGAATGGTCCACTCTTCGAAAAAATTTCTTGGAGCTGTACCTAGACCAAACGGAAGTGCAATAAACTGGAAGTGCTGGTCCAGGAATGCAAACCGTAGGAACTGGAAGTGGTT
>NC_069508.1:161029961-161109961 GCF_027579735.1 Bombina bombina | reverse complement strand
AATCCATGGATGGCAGGCTTTTGAGTGTCCTTGCAAAGAAAGGTGGCTATATTGGTCACTGATTTGTTTTTGTTTTGTTTTTGAATGTCAGAAATGTATATTTGTGAATGTTGAGATGTTATATTGGTTTCACTGTTAAAAATAAATAATTGAAATGGGTATATATTTGTTTTTTGTTAAGTTGCCTAATAATTATGCACAGTAATAGTCACCTGCACACACAGATATCCCCCTAAAATAGCTATAACTAAAAACAAACTAAAAACTACTTCCAAAACTATTCAGCTTTGATATTAATGAGTTTTTTGGGTTCATTGAGAACATGGTTGTTGTTCAATAATAAAATTAATCCTCAAAAATACAACTTGCCTAATAATTCTGCACTCCCTGTATATGTATGTATCTCTATGTTAAGGTCCTTTGCTGCCTTTTATGTTCTAAGACCTGAGACCTCATATCTTTGAGCCCTTAAAGGGACAGTCAACACCAGAATTTTTGTTGTTTTAAAAGATAGATAATCCCTTAATTACCAATTCCCCAGTTTTGCATAACCAACACAGTTATAATTATACACGTTTTACCTCTAATTACCTTGTATCTAAGCCTCAGCAGACAACCCCCTTATTTCAGTTCTTTTGACAGACTTGCATTTTAGCCAATCAGAGCTGTCTCCATGGTAAATTCACGTGCATGATCTCAATGTTATCTATATGAAACACGTGAACTAATGCCCTCTAGTTGTGAAAAACTATCAAAATGCATTTAGATTAGAGGCGGCCTTCAAGGTCTTAGAAATTAGAATATGAACTTCCTAGGTTTAGCTTTCAACTAAGAATACCAAGAGAACAAAGCAAAATTGGTGATAAAAGTAAATTGGAAAGTTGTTTAAAATTACATGCCCTATTTGAAACATGAAAGTTTTTTTTGGACTTGACTGTCCTTTAAAAAAAAAAAAAAAAAAATTGCATTAAAGTGCCAGCTTTTTTCTGACGCGCACAAAAAGCATCCGTCTTGTGAAGTTTGTTAGCTTTACTTAACTCATATTTTAGAAACATCTTTATGTGATACTAGTGGCAGTTTTATGTAAACTTGGAGAGAAGATAGTGAAGTTACATTATACAGCGACTTCGTTGGTGCACAGCTGCCGGAATCTCACTATATGTGTCAGGATCGCTGCAAATTGACAAGCTGCAGCTAGAGGGATTATTTGTACATGGGAGAGTTATCTCTGCAGATCCCTGAGCAAGGGAAAGGGTTGGTTACTGGATCATGGAGTACAGTCACTATATGAAGGGTGTGAATTACTGCTATATCAGGGGGAGCACTGATGCTATATGTGGGGAAGAGGGCCACTATATAAGAGCGAGGCACAGTCCATATATATGAGGGGCTACAGTCACTATATGGGAAATAGTGGTGTCAATATATGAGAGGAGGCTAAGCCAGTTCCTGCCTCAAAAGAGGACACCTAGTCTGTCCTTGCCCCAAGAGAGGACACCTAGCCTGTCCCTACCCCAAGAGAGGACACCTAGCCTGTCCCTACCCCAAGAGAGGACACCTAGCCTGTCCCTACCCCAAGAGAGAACACCTAGCCTGTCCCTACCCCAAGAGAGGACACCTAGCCTGTTCCTGCCCCAAGAGAGGACACATAGCCTGTTCCTGCCCCAATAGAGGATACCTACCCTGTTCCTGCCCCAGGAGAAGATAGCTAGCACGTCCCTGCCCCAAGAGAGGACACCAAGATTGTTCCTACCCCAAAAGAGGACACCTAGATTGTTCCTAACCAAAGAGAGAACACCTAGCCTGTCCCTACCCCAAGAGAGAACACCTAGCCTGTCCCTACCCCAAGAGAGGACACCTAGCCTGTTCCTGCCCCAAGAGAGGACACATAGCCTGTTCCTGCCCCAATAGAGGATACCTACCCTGTTCCTGCCCCAGGAGAAGATAGCTAGCACGTCCCTGCCCCAAGAGAGGACACCAAGATTGTTCCTACCCCAAAAGAGGACACCTAGATTGTTCCTAACCAAAGAGAGAACACCTAGCCTGTCCCTACCCCAAGAGAGGACTCCTAGCCTGTCCCTACCCCAAGAGAGGACACCTAGTCTGTTCCTGCCCCAAGAGAGGACACCTAGTCTGTTCCTGCCCCAAGAGAGGACACCTAGTCTGTTCCTACCCCAAGAGAGGACACCTAGTCTGTTCCTGCCCCAAGAGAGGACACCTAGTCTGTTCCTGCCCCAAGAGAGGACACCTAGTCTGTTCCTGCCCCAAGAGGGGACACCTAGCCTGTTCCTGCCCCAAGAGGGGACACCTAGCCTGTTCCTGCCCCAAGAGAGGACACGTAGCCCGTTCCTACCCCAAGAGAGGACACCTAGCCTGTTCCTGTCTCGAGACGACAACTAGCCTGTTCCTGCCCCAAGAGAGGATACCTAGCCTGTTCTGTCCCCAAGAGAGGACACCTAGCCAGTTTCTGCCCCAAGAGAGGATACCTAGCCCGTTACTGCCCCTGAGAGGACACCTAGCCTGTTCCTGCCCCATGAGAGGACACCTAGTCTGTTCCTGCATCCTGAGAGGACACCTAGTCTGTTCCTGCCCCATGAGAGGACATATATCCTGTTCCTGCCCCATGAGAGGACACCTAGCCTGTTCCTGCCCCATGAGAGGACACCTAGTCTGTTCCTGCATCCTGAGAGGACATCTATCTTGTTCCTGCCCCATGAGAGGACACATAGCCTGTTCCTGCCCCATCAGAGGACACCTAACCTGTTTCTGCCCCATCAGAGGACACCTAACCTGTTTCTGCCCCATGAGAGGACACCTAGCCTGTTCCTGCCACAAGAGAAGACATCTAGCGTGTCCTGCCCCATGAGAGGACACCTAGCCTGTTCCTGCCACAAGAGAAGACATCTAGCCTGTTCCTGTCCCATGAGAGGACATCTAGCCTGTTCCTACCACAAGCTAAGACACCTAGTCTGTTTTTGAGAGAAGATCTAGATTGTTTCTGCCCCAAGAGAGGACATTTCTTCCTGCACCAAGATCAAGTATAATTAAGGGATAACAGGAACTGTTATGGCTACATATTTCAGTTTTAACAAGCTTGCCAGAGAGATGTAATTGCTTCTCTTCAGCTAAACTTACAGAGGGGATTTAAGATAAGTATCATAAGCCCTAGCAAAATTACCATGAACAATGTAATCATGCCCTTAGTGGAGCAAAACACAAAATCTTATCACCAGAGGAAACAGATGATGAAGGGTTAACGTGTGATGGAGCAGGACATAAAGCCACATGCTGCCTTAATCTTCAAACAAAGCAAAATAAATCCAGATTTAATTGATTTGACAGAATCTAATAAACGCCCAGCAGAAGGAAGGGCACAGTTTTCCTTATTCCCAAGTGAACTTGCAGAATTCGATTCGACCATGAAGTCTCATCAAGGGGAGAAAATCAAAAGAATAAATGATTTTTCCACTGTGTGTAGCAGGTTTATGGAAAACTATTTCTGAGCCTGTTCTCTGCAATCAGCTCATGCACAAATTCTAATCACAAAATGAATTGTAACATTTTCTAAAATATAAATGTAAATCCCTTGGTTTGTTTTAGGCTCAGATACTCAAAAATATCTTCCTGTGCAACAGAATGGACCTACACATCCCAGTGTTGGGTGAGGGCAGTGGAATACTTAATATTATAACATTTTCTGCTATCCAAAGCACAAAATGATTGCATAGTTTAACATTTATTTAATTATCATTTGTACAATAAACATTGATAATTGGCTAAAATTGTATCCGGGTGGTCAGTAAGATCAGCACCTGGGGAGAACGCTGCATCCCTTATATTCTCTCCATCCTAAACCTTCTACATTTATCTCTTCATTATCTGTATGGCCAGCCACGTGGGTTATTTTCAGACATTTATTTATTTATTTTCTGGCAATCCCCCAAAAATACACAATTTTATAAAATATACAGTATACACATGTTCATCCGGTCAAAAAGTCATTAATCCTATTTGTTTCATGATTCAGACAGAGAATACCGTTTTAAACAACTTTCTTCTATAATTACATTTGCTTCATTCTCTTGGTATTCTTTGTGGAAGGAGCAGCAATGTACTACTGGGAACTAACTGAACACATCAAGTGAGCCAATGAAAAGAGGCATACATGTGCAGCCACCAATCAGCAGCTAGTTCCCAATACTGCACTGCTGTGTCTGAGCCTACCTAGGCAAGCTTTTTAACAAAGGATACTACTAAGAGAACAAAAACTGGATATATATTGAGGCGTGTGTGTGCTGTAAATTACATTAAACATGTGCAAGAAGATCTCAAGTGTAGTATAAAGCAGCCTAAGCCCTTTATTTGGTGCAAAACAAACTAACAGCTTAAATGCGTATACATGTTAGTTTTGTAATCCACCTAAACGCTATGTATTATTAAAAACCAAACACAAGTGGACAATTGAAGTGAAAATGATCTAATATCACCTATAATGTGTTTGTAATATAAGACACAGATAATTTAATGGGCATTAAGGAATATGCCTTCTGTGCCAATACTCACATGTAGCTATCTCCACTGCCAGATGGATAAACTACAGCAACAGAATCTCCTGATGGTTTATTCTAGCTGAACAAATTCCCAAATCCATGCCCTACACTAGCAGCAGGATACAAGCTTTGTCAGATCACAACAAAAGGCGTATTTTGTCCCAAAGTCAGACTTTCACCTACTTTGCTTCTAATTATATAAATGCGATGTACCGGGTTAACCAGTCACCAGTTTGGCACAGAAAGTGTTAACTGACCCTTTCCACCTTAACCAGTTTGTCACAGTCTAGCCACTCCAGGCAATCCTGTGACTTAGTTCAGGAGGTGCAAGGGTTAACAAGCACTCTGTAGTCTGTACTAGACCTTTAAAAGTGCCTGCTACCACTTTAAAATTATTATATGGGAAAATTCCAGACTAACAGATTAAAATCCCAAAACACAATCAATCTAAAAAACACAGTTTTGTTATTACAAGTCTCTTTGGTAATGTGGTTCAAATATTAGAGTAATGCAAAAACTTAAAGGACCAGTAAACACCATAGATTTGTATAATAAACAAATGCAAGATAACAAGACAATGCAATAGCAATTAGTCTAAACTTCAAATGATTAGGAGATTTTTTTACTGACAATTTTAAAAGTTATGTCTATTTCCACTCCCCTGTACCATGTGACAGTCATCAGCCAATCACAAATGCATACATTTACAATAAATATACCGAATATCACAAAGAAAAAAATGTGAAATAAATGTGATAACAAAAATCATAAAAGGAAAACCAAATAAAGTTCTGAATCAAGGATATGTCTGTGTCCTCTGGATGAGTTTTTCAGCTTGTTAGCATTCCTCAGTGAGATTCCATAAAAAAGGAAACAGAAAATTGCAACATAGTGTGAATCTGTAATGGCACTTTGAGGAAGTTGTTGTTTTGTAACAAATGACTACTCACATTTGTTGGAGCTTTCCACTAAGCTCAAGGATATGCACACTCCCACTTTATACTGATGGGAAAACAGTACACTAGGCGAAACTTGGATACAAATTTATTTTAAAATATATAAAAGCGTCACATAAGCCTTGATAACACCACAATGTAAGGGTACAAAAGCAGATATGCTGTAACAAATGCTTCAAATCGCCAAACTTGCAAAGAGGTAAATGGATCAGCAGGAGTGTGACCGCTGAAACCAAAACCTTTTTAGTAGCAAGACAATAGCGCTAAGCCCCCAGGTGTCCTGGCTAGTGTAGAGACGCAATAAAACTCAATATAGAACAGTTCAGTTCCGACGTACGTTTCACTGGTATGCTTTGTCAAGGAAGATTCCTTGACAAAGCATACCAGCGAAACGTACGTCGGAACTGAACTGTTCTATATTGAGTTTTATTGCGTCTCTACACTAGCCAGGACACCTGGGGACTTAGCGCTATTGTCTTGCTACTAAAAAGGTTTTGGTTTCAGCGGTCACACTCCTGCTGATCCATTTACCTCTTTGCAAGTTTGGCGATTTGAAGCATTTGTTACAGCATATCTGCTTTTGTACCCTTACATTGTGGTGTTATCAAGGCTTATGTGACGCTTTTATATATTTTAAAATAAATTTGTATCCAAGTTTTGCCTAGTGTACTGTTTCCCCATCAGTATAAAGTGGGAGTGCGCATATCCTTGAGCTTAGTGGAAAGCTCCAACAAATGTGAGTAGTCATTTGTTACAAAACAACAACTTCCTCAAAGTGCCATTACAGATTCACACTATGTTGCAATTTTCTGTTTCCTTTTTTATGGGATCTCACTGAGGAATGCTAACAAGCTGAAAAACTCATCCAGAGGACACAGACATATCCTTGATTCAGAACTTTATTTGGTTTTCCTTTTATGATTTTTGTTATCACATTTATTTCACAAATGCATACATGTACCATGTGACAGCCATCAGCCAATCACAAATGAGTACACGTTTATTCTGTAAATTCTTGCACATGCTCAGTAGGAGCTGGTGACTCAAAAAGTTTAAATATAAAAAGACTGTGCACATTTTGACATTTTGTTAATGGAAGTAATTTGGAAAGTTGTTTAAAATGCATGCTCTATCTGAATAATGAAAGTTTAATTTGGACTTGAATGTCCCTTTAATAAGGGAACATTTACTGTGAATAAAAAAAAAAAAAAGAGTCACAGTGTGTTTATATAAAAAAGGGGTTAAACACAATTGCACACAAAAGCAAAACAGTTTTAAAACAAAATGGAGAAATATAATAAAACCTATAACTTTACCAGAAGAATAGCCTCTGCTCCATGGAAATGGAATGGGAGTGGTCAGATATGCTGTTGCCCGCTGCGTCCCATGTAGAATGAATTACATTTTTTTTGTTCCTGAAACCACAGGTAAATAATTTTTTTCCTGAGGTCAGGTTTCTGACCAGGCCCCTTCCTGAGTGGGCAAGGAAGGTAGCCAGCCCTCTTTTATGGCACTTCATAAACAACAGTGCAAACCCTGGCTGGAGTTATAGGATAACTTATTTCCAGTTATGTATATCCAGTACAAATACCCTTATAAGCAATCCCCTTGTGTCATCATGAGAATTTTTCTGATACAAAACATGACATGCCTGTCATATTTTGTCACCCAGTAACATATACATGTGATTAAAACATGTCTTAAGATATCCTAGGGGATATACCTTTAATTGACCTAAGACCTGTGTCTTGATAGAGAAGACACTGCTTTTTGTCCCTCTGTTGTTGACTTCATGGGGCCATAAACTGATTTCAGGCAACAGGCCTCTGGTTATGTGTAATAAAGTCTACCAAAGAGAAACTTAAATACAATTTATGACAGGAGGGCTATTTCCTAAGGATAGAAGGAAATACTCATCTGAAGAAAAAAGAATAGCACACAGAGAAAAATGTAACCCCTCACAACCTAAAATCATGAGGTCTTCATGACATATCTTATAGCAAACATGTCACCCAGACTTCCACATTATAAAGCTTATTATGAATACTGTTGTCACTTCAGATCCCAATTTTTCTATCAGACAGAGAGCTTGCTTCCATTGAGCCGTTATAAATGGAGCCGTAAGCTACCAAAGCGGCCGACAGCTAAAAATAATTTACGGCTCCATTTTAGTACCAGGTTTCCATTGAAAAGGCTTCCACTTTGCGTGCAGTCGCTCTTTTCGTGTAGGTTTAAGTTAGCGTTGTGTTAACACTTCCACCTGATACCAGATTTCTAAAACATTAATAGGTTACTATGGTAACCCGACCTTACACTACACTCGATCGCATATACGGCGCTGCATACAGGTGCGGCGCCATATATTTTACCCATTGTTCACTGTTAGACTAAAAAATCAAACACCTAACAAATGCACAATATCTACCTCTCAATCACAACCCCCCCCCCCACCGCAATAACTAATGTATTAACCCCTAATCCGCCAACGCCCATACCGCAAAGTATCAAAGTTATTAAACTCTAAACCGCCATCCCCCCACAATGCAAACTAGCTATTTAAACTATTAACCCCTAATCCGCAATGCCCCACAACACAAACTAACTATTTAAACTATTAACCCATAATCCACAATACCTTTAAAAAAACTAAGTTCCCCCTAACAGTAACCTCCCCCCAAAAAAAAAAACTAACACTAAAAATCCTAAACTACCCATTGCCTCTAAAGGGGCATTTGTATGGGAATTGCCCTTAAAAGGGCATTCAGCTCTTTTACAGCGCCCAAATCCCTAATCTAAAAAATATTTTTCTTTCATGTAATTAGCAAGAGTCCATGAGCTAGTGACGTATGGGATATACATTCCTACCAGGAGGGGCAAAGTTTCCCAAACCTCAAAATGCCTATAAATACACCCCTCACCACACCCACAAATCAGTTTTACAAACTTTGCCTCCTATGGAGGTGGTGAAGTAAGTTTGTGCTAGATTCTACGTTGATATGCGCTCCGCAGCAGGTTGGAGCCCGGTTTTCCTCTCAGCGTGCAGTGAATGTCAGAGGGATGTGAGGAGAGTATTGCCTATTTGAATTCAATGATCTCCTTCTACGGGGTCTATTTCATAGGTTCTCTGTTATCGGTCGTAGAGATTCATCTCTTACCTCCCTTTTCAGATCGACGATATACTCTTATATATACCATTTCCTCTACTGATTCTCGTTTCAGTACTGGTTTGGCTTTCTACTACATGTAGATGAGTGTCCTGGGGTAAGTAAGTCTTATTTTCTGTGACACTCTAAGCTATGGTTGGGCACTTTTATATAAAGTTCTAAATATATGTATTCAAACATTTATTTGCCTTGACTCAGGATGTTCAACGTTCCTTATTTCAGACAGTCAGTTTCATATTTGGGATAATGCATATGAATAAATAATTTTTTTCTTACCTTAAAAATTTGACTTTTCCCTGTGGGCTGTTAGGCTCGCGGGGGCTGAAAATGCTTCATTTTATTGCGTCATTCTTGGCACTGACTTTTTTGGCGCAAAAATTATTTTCTGTTTCCGGCGTCATACGTGTCGCCGGAAGTTGCGTCATTTTTTATGTTCTTTTGCGCCAAAAGTGTCGGCGTTCCGGATGTGGCGTCATTTTTGGCGCCAAAAGCATTTAGGCGCCAAATAATGTGGGCGTCTTTTTTGGCGCTAAAAAATATGGGCGTCACTATTGTCTCCACATTATTTAAGTCTCATTATTTTGTGCTTCTGGTTGCTAGAAGCTTATTCACTGGCATTTTTTTCCCATTCCTGAAACTGTCATTTAAGGAATTTGATCAATTTTGTTTATATGTTGTTTTTTCTATTACATATTGCAAGATGTCCCACGTTGAAGCTGAGTCAGAAGATACTTCTGGAAAATCGCTGCCTGGTGCTGGAGCTACCAAAGCTAAGTGTATCTGCTGTAAACTTTTGGTATCTGTTCCTCCAGCTGTTGTTTGTACTGTTTGTCATGACAAACTTGCTAATGCAGATAATATTTCCTTTAGTACTGTTACATTACCTGTTGCTGTTCCGTCAACATCTAATATTCAGAGTGTTCCTGATAACATAAGAGATTTTGTTTCTAAATCCATTAAGAAGGCTATGTCTGTTATTCCTCCTTCTAGTAAACGTAAAAAGTCTTTTAAAACTTCTCATTTTTCAGATGAATTTTTAAATGAACATCATCATTCTGATACTGATATTGGTTCTTCTGATTCAGAGGATTCTGTCTCAGAGGTTGATGCTGATAAATCTTCATATTTATTTAAAATGGAATTTATTCATTCTTTACTTAAAGAAGTCCTAATTGCATTAGAAATTGAGGATTCTAGTCCTCTTGATACTAAATCTAAACGTTTAGATAAGGTTTTTAAATCTCCTGTAGTTATTCCAGAAGTATTTCCTGTCCCTGGTGCTATTTCTGAAGTAATTTCCAGGGAATGGAATAATTTGGGTAATTCTTTTACTCCTTCTAAATGTTTTAAGCAATTATATCCTGGGACAAAATTCTAAGGTTGATGGGGCTGTCTCTACTCTTGTTAAGCGTACTACTATTCCTACGGCAGATGGTACTTCCTTTAAGGATCCTTTAGATAGGAAAATTGAATCCTTTCTAAGAAAAGCTTACTTGTGTTCAGGTAATCTTCTTAGACCTGCTATATCTTTAGCGGATGTTGCTGCAGCTTCAACTTTTTGGTTAGAAGCTTTAGCGCAACAAGTAACAGATCATAATTCTCATAGCATTATTATTCTTCTACAACATGCTAATAATTTTATTTGTGATGCCATCTTTGATATCATTAGAGTTGATGTCAGGTATATGTCTCTAGCTATCTTAGCTAGAAGAGCTTTATGGCTTAAAACTTGGAATGCTGATATGTCTTCTAAGTCTACTCTGCTTTCCCTTTCTTTCCAGGGTAATAAATTATTTGGTTCTCAGTTGGATTCTATTATCTCAACTGTTACTGGAGGGAAAGGAACTTTTTTACCACAGGATAAAAAATCTAAAGGTAAATTTAGGTCTAATAATCGTTTTCGTTCCTTTCGTCACAACAAGGAACAAAAGCCTGATCCTTCATCCTCAGGAGCGGTATCAGTTTGGAAACCATCTCCAGTCTGGAATAAATCCAAGCCTTTTAGAAAACCAAAGCCAGCTCCCAAGTCCACATGAAGGTGCGGCCCTCATTCCAGCTCAGCTGGTAGGGGGCAGATTACGTTTTTTCAAAGAAATTTGGTTCAATTCCGTTCACAATCTCTGGATTCAGAACATTGTTTCAGAAGGGTACAGAATTGGCTTCAAGATAAGGCCTCCTGCAAAGAGATTTTTTCTTTCCCGTGTCCCAGTAAACCTAGCGAAGGCTCAAGCATTTCTGAAATGTGTTTCAGATCTAGAGTTGGCTGGAGTAATTATGCCAGTTCCAGTTCTGGAACAGGGGCTGGGGTTTTATTCAAATCTCTTCATTGTACCAAAGAAGGAGAATTCCTTCAGACCAGTTCTGGATCTAAAAATATTTAATCGTTTTGTAAGGATACCAACATTCAAGATGGTAACTATAAGGACTATCCTGCCTTTTGTTCAGCAAGAGCATTATATGTCCACAATAGATTTACAGGATGCATATCTGCATATTCCGATTCATCCAGATCACTTTCAGTTTCTGAGATTCTCTTTCCTAGACAAGCATTACCAGTTTGTGGCTCTACCGTTTGGCCTAGCTACAGCTCCAAGAATTTTTACAAAGGTTCTCGGTGCCCTTCTGTCTGTAATCAGAGAACAGGGTATTGTGGTATTTCCTTATTTGGACGATATCTTGGTACTTGCTCAGTCTTCACATTTAGCAGAATCTCATACGAATCGACTTGTGTTGTTCCTTCAAGATCATGGTTGGAGGATCAATTTACCAAAAAGTTCATTGATTCCTCAGACAAGGGTAACCTTTTTAGGTTTCCAGATAGATTCAGTGTCCATGACTCTGTCACTAACGGACAAGAGACGTCTAAAATTGATATCAGCTTGTCGAAACCTTCAGTCACGATCATTCCCTTCGGTAGCTTTATGCATCGAAATTCTAGGTCTTATGACTGCAGCATCGGACGCGATCCCCTTTGCTCGTTTTCACATGCGACCTCTTCAGCTCTGTATGCTGAACCAGTGGTGCAGGGATTACACAAGGATATCTCAATTAATATCTTTAACACTGATTGTACGACACTCTCTGATGTGGTGGACAGATCACCATCATTTAGTTCAGGGGGCTTCTTTTGTTCTTCCGACCTGGACTGTAATTTCAACAGATGCAAGTCTGACAGGTTGGGGAGCTGTTTGGGGGTCTCTGACAGCACAAGGGGTTTGGGAATCTCAGGAGGTGAGATTACCGATCAATATTTTGGAACTCCGTGCAATTTTCAGAGCTCTTCAGTCATGGCCTCTTCTAAAGAGAGAATCGTTCATTTGTTTTCAGACAGACAATGTCACAGCTGTGGCATACATCAATCATCAAGGAGGGACTCACAGTCCTCTGGCTATGAAGGAAGTATCTCGAATTCTGGTATGGGCGGAATCCAGCTCCTGTCTAGTTTCTGCGGTTCCTATCCCAGGTATAGACAATTGGGAAGCGGATTATCTCAGCCGCCAAACGTTACATCCGGGCGAATGGTCTCTTCACCCAGAGGTATTTCTTCAGATTGTTCAAATGTGGGGACTTCCAGAAATAGATCTGATGGCCTCTCATCTAAACAAGAAACTTCCCAGGTATCTGTCCAGATCCAGGGATCCTCAAGCGGAAGCAGTGGATGCATTGTCACTTCCTTGGAAGTATCATCCTGCCTATATCTTTCCGCCTCTAGTTCTTCTTCCAAGAGTAATCTCCAAGATTCTGAAGGAATGCTCGTTTGTTCTGCTGGTAGCTCCAGCATGGCCTCACAGGTTTTGGTATGCGGATCTTGTCCGGATGGCCTCTTGCCAACCGTGGACTCTTCCGTTAAGACCAGACCTTTTGTCGCAAGGTCCTTTTTTCCATCAGGATCTCAAATCCTTAAATTTAAAGGTATGGAGATTGAACGCTTGATTCTTAGTCAAAGAGGTTTCTCTGACTCTGTGATTAATACTATGTTACAGGCTCGTAAATCTGTATCTAGGGAGATATATTATAGAGTCTGGAAGACATATTTCTTGGTGTCTTTCTCATCATTTTTCCTGGCATTCTTTTAGAATTCCGAGAATTTTACAGTTTCTTCAGGATGGTTTGGATAAAGGTTTGTCTGCAAGTTCTTTGAAAGTACAAATCTCTGCTCTTTCTGTTCTTTTTCATAGAAAGATTGCTAATCTTCCTGATATTCATTGTTTTGTACAAGCTTTGGTTCGTATAAAACCTGTCATTAAGTCAATTTCTCCTCCTTGGAGTTTGAATTTGGTTCTGGGGGCTCTTCAAGCTTCTCCGTTTGAACCTATGCATTCATTGGACATCAAATTGCTTTCTTGGAAAGTTTTGTTCCTTTTGGCCATCTCTTCTGCCAGACGAGTTTCTGAATTATCTGCTCTTTCTTGTGAGTCTCCTTTTCTGATTTTTCATCAGGATAAGGCGGTGTTGCGAACTTCTTTTAAATTTTTACCTAAGGTTGTGAATTCTAACAACATTAGTAGAGAAATTGTGGTTCCTTCATTGTGTCCTAATCCTAAGAATTCTAAGGAGAGATCATTGCATTCTTTGGATGTAGTTAGAGCTTTGAAATATTATGTTGAAGCTACTAAGAATTTCCGAAAGACTTCTAGTCTATTTGTTATCTTTTCCGGTTCTAGGAAAGGTCAGAAGACCTCTGCCATTTCTTTGGCATCTTGGTTGAAATCTTTAATTCATCATGCTCATGTCGAGTCGGGTAAAACTCCGCCTCAAAGGATTACAGCTCATTCTACTAGGTCAGTTTCTACTTCCTGGGCGTTTAGGAATGATGCTTCGGTTGATCAGATTTGCAAAGCAGCAACTTGGTCTTCTTTGAATACTTTTACTAAATTCTACCATTTTGATGTGTTTTCTTCTTCTGAAGCTTTTTTGGTAGAAAAGTACTTCAGGCAGCTGTTTCAGTTTGAATCTTCTGCTTATAATTTCAGTTTTTTTCATTTAATCTTTATTTTGGGTGTGGATTATTTTTCAGCGGAACTGGCTGTCTTTATTTTATCCCTCCCTCTCTAGTGACTCTTGCGTGGAAAGATCCACATCTTGGGTAGTCATTATCCCATACGTCACTAGCTCATGGACTCTTGCTAATTACATGAAAGAAAACATAATTTATGTAAGAACTTACCTGATAAATTCATTTCTTTCATATTAGCAAGAGTCCATGAGGCCCACCCTTTTTTGTGGTGGTTATGATTTTTTTGTATAAAGCACAATTATTCCAATTCCTTATTTTTTATGCTTTTGCACTTTTTTCTTATCACCCCACTTCTTGGCTATTCGTTAAACTGATTTGTGGGTGTGGTGAGGGGTGTATTTATAGGCATTTTGAGGTTTGGGAAACTTTGCCCCTCCTGGTAGGAATGTATATCCCATACGTCACTAGCTCATGGACTCTTGCTAATATGAAAGAAATGAATTTATCAGGTAAGTTCTTACATAAATTATGTTTTTTCTTTTTTTTTAAAAAAAAAGCCTAACTCTAACCCCCAGATAGGTACTCACAGTTTACTGAAATCCGGCGGTGAAGTCTTCTACCAAGCGGCGACCTCTTCTATCTTCATCCAGGACCGTGGAACTGAAGACCGGCGACCGTGGAACTATGGAGCGAGGAGGATCCTCTTTGTATGATCGCCGCCGTACACTGTATAGTGAATTAAAGGTAAGCAATTAAATATGGCGTCCCTTGCATTCCTATTGGCTGATTTGATTCTCCACATTCAAATCAGCCAATAGGATGAGAGCTACTGAAATCCTATTGGCTGATTTGAACAGCCCTTTTAAGGGCTATTGGTAGTTTAGTATTAGATTAGGGGGTGTTTTTATTTTGGGGAGGCTTTTTTATTTTCATAGGGATTAGGTTTAATTTTTTTATTTTTTATAATTTTGTTTATTATTTTAAGTAATGTTAGACTTTTTTATTCTCTGTAATTTTATCTTAATTTAATTTTTTTTATTTTTTAAGTAATGTTAGGTTTTTTTATTTTAATTGTAATTTAGGATTATTTTAATTTATGTAATGGGGTTAATTTAGGGGGTGTCAGATTAGGGGGTTTAGTGATTAGTTATCTGCGTTGTGGGGTTTGGCGGTTTAGGGGGGTTAACAGATTTATTAGGTTAATTGCGGTGTGAGTTAATGGCGGATTAAGGGTTAATAGTTTAAATAGATAATTTGCGTTGTGGGGGAATTGCGGATTAGGGGTTAATAGTTTAAATAGCTGATTTGCGTTGTGGGGCATGGCGGTTTAGAGGTTTATACATTAATTATAAGTTGTGATGTGGGGGGGATGTTGGATAGAGGGGTTTTGACATGTCGGGTTAGATTTTAATGGGAAAAAGGTCTCAAAGAGCACCTTTTTCCTGTTTTACACCTAGTTGAGCTGGGTGTTATTTTTGTTAATGTATCGGCAGACTCCGACAGTGTATTTACGGTTTGCACAGGCATTGGAAACAGGGCATTATTTAAAGATTAGCGGCTTCCTATACTTTGTATGGGACACGATAATGTTTTCGGCAGCCGGAGTCCGGTTGCAGAAATGGGGTTATTGGGCCATTGGATGCAGTCGATAAACGATATTGCTTCCGACAGCATATTTATCGGTTTGCGAGTGCACGCAAATGGAATTACGGCTCAATGGAAGCAAGCTCAGGGTAGGCCAGCTGCTAAGGGGCATCTGTTCAGAGCACATCAAATGCGGGGAAGTCGGTCAGTTTGAACCACAAAAAAACTTAAGTCCCCAAAACCCTTTCATTTTAGTCTTCTGGCAAGATCCTGAGCCAATCAGATGCCTGATAGAAATCAGATAACACAGCTGTAGCATTTCAGTTTGATTTATACATGTGAGAAGTACAGTGAAGTCATAATGTATTTAAATGATAATGGTTCCTAGTTTAACTCTTCACTGCCAGCAGATATAGACATTATAGCCTGGAATTAGTTTGTGGTGTGTTTGCACTAATCTTCCCCTGATATCTTTTGCGACACTGTCAATCTCTTTATGTTTTATATGTAGATGGACATCACACCTGAGAAATACGCTACTTATGGAACTTTACCATATGGAGCAGCAGTAGGAGTAAGTCGTATTATGTATATAACCAGACAGATAATATACAACACAACCAGAACTAAGTTTGCTTACTGCCCGTGGTATAGACAACAGACTTGCAGCTACAGCAGTTAAAGGGACATAAAACCCCCAAAAATCTTTCATGATTTAGAGACGGCATACCACATTTTAAACGACTTTGCAATGTACATCTATTGTCCAATTTGTTTTGTTCTCTTGGTATCCTTTGTTGAAATGCATACTTAGGTAGGCTCAGAAGCTGGGAGCTAGCTGCTGATTGGTGGATGTACATATATGCCTCTTCTCATTGGTTAACCATTGTGTTCAGATAGCTCCTAGTAGTGCATTGCTGCTCTTTCAAAAAAGGAAACTAAGAGGATAAAGCAAAATTGATAATAGAAGTACATTGGAAACTTGTTTAAAATGTTATAGTCTATCATCATGAAAAAAATGTTGGTTTCTTGCCCCTTTAACCCTTTGAGTGCTAAGCACTTTCCCACCTGGGTGTTAAGCACATTTGAGGGTTTTTTAATATTACATTTTTAATTATTGTTGTTTTTTTTTTTTTTTTACTTTTTTACTTTTATTTTCAGATCCCCATGACTTATACCATTGGAAAGGTTAGGCGATTACCTTTCCAATGGTGGGTCTTGGGGGTCTGTAGCTGCTTAGATGCCTGAGATACAGGCTTATAAGCAGCATGTCCCCTTTCCCTATATTGTCCATTGTTTTTTTACATAGAGTTGCGCGGTGACGTCATTACGCGTGACGTCACCACGCAAAACGGGAAGCCCTGGCGATGCCTGTCACTCTACAGGCACGATCGCCGGGGTAGGAGCGGGTGGGAGCCCCCAGATCTCCCTCAAGGTGGGAGAGTGCTAGCGATGGCTCAGAGCCGTCGTTAGCACTCAAGGGGTTAAATAAAACAGTATATTGGTCAATGAAGAAAATAACCTTGCACCTATGGAAGAACAATGACAAAAGTATAATAGTGGCTTTCGCACTATAACTAAGGTTCTAGGATCAGGGCAACAATGTAACCTCCTCTCTTCTGGCTGTGCAGCATGCTGGGAATTGTAGTTCACCCTAGACAAGATCAGGCACTCATAACCATATGAAACCTGGTTGCATACAGTATGGTGGTAACTCAGGTCTCATCCTTAAGGCACCCACAGATACCCTGGCAAGATTGTTTTAATACTTTTGCTGAACAGCTTCAGTTAATATACATTTATACTGAAATCTTAAAAGGGACAGCTTAGCCTAATTGTTTCCTTTAATTTATTCCTAAAAATCAATTTTACCTGCTGGAGTGTATTACATTGTTTACAAATAGCTAATTTACATTTATTTTGGCATTTGAAATAGCTGTTTTTGCCTGTGGTATCCCTACCTATACTGAAAGTTTCTATACTTATATATTGGCTATAGAAAAGCTATGTAAACATTGCAAGCAGACTAAATTAAACTCCCAGTGGGGGTTAGGAGAGATAAGTACTAACATGTTTATTTTCAGTTGTTCTCTCAAAGTATTGGGCTTTGTTATACAGACAGAGATAATATAAAGATGCATGTGTGTGTACAGGAAGTGATGACATAATGAGATCTGATTTCTCTGCATGCTCAACCTATTTTAATGGGTTGTGGTTTCAAAGCACACAGCCATCTGTTTTGTGTACACAAATAAACCTAAAGAAGCAATTTATCATGCATTTTATACTCTGCAGTTGGTATAACAAGTCATTGGAAACCTATTAAAGGGATATTCCAGCCAAAATTGGAAACCACATGGTTGCATTTTGGTATTGAACGGAAGCAATTTTGTAATATACATGCATTAGCAAAAATGCTTCTAATAAAAGCTATAGCTGTTTCAAAAGTGTATTTAAGTATGCACCGTGCACCAGCATTTTAAACACAACACTTGCTCAGAGAGCCTAAAGTGCTTGTACCATCTGGTAATGACTCAATTTGTTAATTGCTGACATGATACAAGCCCCACTGGTGCTCTAAGCAGCTGCATTATTTAAAATGTGGGTGCAGTGACAATGTCTAACTATGCTTCACAATTGCACATGCAGCAAAAACTTAACACTAAAACAGTGATAACTTTTACTAGAAGCATTTTTGCCAGTACATGTATATTGCAAATATGTTTCTAAAGTTGTAATTCATCTATGTGTGAATTTTGACTGGAATGTCCCTTTAAGGAAAAAACTATTTTACAGCACACGGTTCCTTTAAGCAGCACAAAAACAGCTGCGCTTGGTTAGTTTTCTCTTTACAGTCACAAAGGTTAATAAACAGTTATTTCTACATTTTGTCCCAATGTCTTGTCTAGTTTATGACAGCGCAGAAGTAATGTGCCAAAAACAAGCGCAGAATTGTGATAAACCCCATAGTTAGGAAATAGGCAAAAATAACATTCAGTAAGCAATTAAAATATTTTACTTCATGCTACAATAACCTGTAACTAATAATAACTACTAATAACTAATTAATAACTAATAGCTAATAATAAATAATAATAATAACAGCTAATTATAAACAATAACTAATAATAGCTAATGACTAATAATAATAACTAATAATAACTAACAGATAACTAATAATAAATACCTAATAATAGCTAATAATAAATAATAGCTAATAACTAATAACTATTAATAACTAATAACAAATAACTAATAATAACCAATAACTAATAATAGCTAATCATAAATAATACATTATAAAAAAGTGCAATTATTAATTTTCCTATTATTTTGTTCTAATTGTTTATTAAAATTAAAAAAATTAAATTAAAAAAATTATCAACTACTAAATGACCATCAGGAACAAACTCTAATGAGCAGATTTTAAGCTAAACTGCTATATTCTCCATCATCTCCCACCTACAATAGCTCATTACGGCTTCTGGTGACTCGGCAGATGCCCATTTCTCGCCCTGGCACTGAGGTCTGCAGTATACTTAATTGCTGAAATACTCATAGGGGAGCTCTCCCTTTTGTAACAGCCATAAAATTATAGCAGTTGGCGATATCCGATGAGCAGCTACAGACACAAACTAACAACACTAGAATCATAATTTGCGGGTGCCAATTCAAAAACCATAATACTAAAACCGATTTTTTTTCCAAATACAGCATGCAATTTTAAACAACTTTCTAATTTACTCCTATTATCATTTTTTCTTCATTCTCTTGCTATCTTTATTTAAAAAGCAGGAATGTAAAGATTAGGAGCCAGCCCATTTTAGATCAGCAACATGGATAGCTCTTGCTTACTGATGGCTGCAGTTAGCAAACCTATAAGCAAGCATAACCCAGGTTCTGAACCAAAAATGGTCCGGCTCCTAAGGTTTACATTCCTGCCTTTTAAATAAAGATAGCAAGAGAACAAAGAAAAATTGATAATAGGAGTAAATTAGAAAATTCCTTACAATTGCATGCCGGGTTTAGTATCCATTTAAGCTACCAAAGTGGACAGTGAGAAAACTCTCTGGCAGACAAAGGAACACACCTAGCAGACACCTGTTAACCTCTTTTATACCAGAGAAAGCGGTAACTCATTGTAAGCGCTCTTGGTCACCCAAGTGGTTAACTGTATCCTGAATGCTGTGATATTATGACAATGTCATTAGAAGGACAATGCCTTTCTGATCAGTGGCAATACTTTAAGAGAAGCCATAAACTAGTTGCTTCTGTGTGACCCATATGGGATAGAGAGGAGGTTTAACACCGTATTAGTCAAACTCAAGCTACGTAGCACTATCTGAGGAAATGCAGTTATGTGCAGAGATTTAATTTCCTTAGTTCCTATTCACTGTTGTATTTGCCAGACTGCTCTGCTATTAGGAAGGGAAGACAGAGAACATAAACTAGAGAGTATTATTTCTGTGAACCCTAAAGCCCCACTGAGGTTGCCCAGCTGAGCTTCTGCCAGTCTCTAGACATTTCCTGTTTGTGAGGAGTACGGCCACGTATAAGATAACTGACCCACGGAGCCCAGAGACAGGGAGAGGACGGAGAATCTCCTTCTATGTTAGTGCTTTATGGGCTTTATCTTAGTGCTACAGCACCAGGTAGAACATAGCTTTCATCACAGAACAAAATGCCCTAATTCAGCAACTCCATTTCTTCTCTGATGCCAGGCTTTGCCATATGGGCATAGGCTGTGCTTGTCTTGGCCATCTGCCCCACACCCAGACAATATCAAAAAGGCTACAATCTGTCAAACAAAGGGCTCCTCTGTTTTATCAAATGTTTATCTGAAGCATAACGATCACTAATGACAGATCATCACTATTAGAGATATGAGTCACTTGCGCCACTTTATTTATTCTTTATTTTTATTCACTTGCAGTGATTTTTTTTATTTTTTTTTTTAATTGTAATAGTGACAGATCACTACTTTAAAACACAAGCTTTATACAAGTGTAAGGAATCGGTGTAATTTGCTCATAGCACAGGAGACTCACTATAGACCCCAGAAGGAATAACAGTAGCAGTATGAAGTAATGCCGCATGGCACAGCAAAACACTAATTTCATTCACTGGCATGAGAGAGATAGGAGGGGGCATAGGAGTGATAGGTAAAGATGCTGAACGGAAAATAACTCACATGGGGAAAGATCAGTGGAGCAAGAAAAATACAGAAACGGAGGAACAAACACAGATGCAGGGACAGGGGCACTGCAGGAAACGAAGGGGTTAAGGAATATACAGTGCGGGCGACCTTGCAGACTACTCATGTGACCCTAACCTCTCAGTCATTTAATCCATCATCAGACAAAGAGGCACGTGTGTGGGGTCCGTCCCCTTTCAGTGACTGTTACTATGGAAACCAGTAGGAGAAGCTATGGAGGAAAACAAAAGAGCAGCCTGGAATACCCATACAAAACACTTATTGGCATTTACCCTCCTGAAAGTGCCACTCGGCCACACCAGCAGTGACAAGTATCACAATCATCACAAAGCCACACCAGCAGTCACAAGTATCACAATCATCATCCAGCCACACCAGCAGTCACAGGTGTCACATGGCCACACCAGCAGTCACAAGTGTCACAACCATTATCCAGCCACAACAGCAGTCACAAGTGTCACATGGCCACACCAGCAGTCACAAATGTCAACTGGCAACATCAGCAGTCACAAGTGTCACATGGCCACACGTGCAGCTACAAGTATCACCCAGCCACACCAGTGGTCACTAGTATCACCCAGCCACACCAGCGGTCAAAAGTGCACGTGTCAGCAAGCATTATACAGTCAGATGTACAGACACAAGTGACACCCGACCACACCAGTGACACCTGATCACAAGTATTCTACAGTAGATGTACAGACACAAGTGACACCTGATCACAAGCATTATACAGTCAGATGTACAGACACAAGTGACACCTGATCACAAGCATTATACAGTCAGATGTACAGACACAAGCGAAACCTGATCACAAGCATTATACAGTCAGATGTACAGACACAAGTGACACCTGATCACAAGCATTATACAGTCAGATGTACAGACACCAGTGACACCTGATCACAAGCATTATACAGTCAGATGTACAGACACAAGTGACACCTGATCACAAGCATTATACAGTCAGATGTACAGACACAAGCGACACCTGATCACAAGCATTATACAGTCAGATGTACAGACACCAGTGACACCTGATCACAAGCATTATACAGTCAGATGTACAGACACAAGCGACACCTGATCACAAGCATTATACAGTCAGATGTACAGACACAAGCGACACCTGATCACAAGCATTATACAGTCAGATGTACAGACACAAGCGACACCTGATCACAAGCATTATACAGTCAGATGTACAGGCACAAGCGACACCTGATCACACACATTATACAGTCAGATGTACAGACACAAGCGACACCTGATCACAAGCATTATACAGTCAGATGTACAGACACAAGCGACACCTGATCACAAGCATTATACAGTCAGATGTACAGACACAAGTGACACCTGATCACAAGCATTATACAGTCAGATGTACAGACACAAGTGACACCTGATCACACGCATTATACAGTCAGATGTACAGACACAAGTGACACCTGATCACAAGCATTATACAGTCAGATGTACAGACACAAGCGACACCTGATCACACGCATTATACAGTCAGATGTACAGACACAAGTGACACCTGATCACAAGCATTATACAGTCAGATGTACAGACACAAGTGACACCTGATCACAAGCATTATACAGTCAGATGTACAGACACAAGTGACACCTGATCACAAGCATTATACAGTCAGATGTACAGACACAAGCGACACCTGATCACAAGCATTATACAGTCAGATGTACAGACACAAGTGACACCTGATCACAAGCATTATACAGTCAGATGTACAGACACAAGCGACACCTGATCACAAGCATTATACAGTCAGATGTACAGACACAAGTGACACCTGATCACAAGCATTAAACAGTCAGATGTACAGACACAAGTGACACCTGATCACAAGCATTATACAGTCAGATGTACAGACACAAGTGACACCTGATCACAAGCATTATACAGTCAGATGTACAGACACCAGTGACACCTGATCACACGCATTATACAGTCAGATGTACAGACACAAGCGACACCTGATCACACGCATTATACAGTCAGATGTACAGACACAAGTGACACCTGTTCACACGCATTATACAGTCAGATGTACAGACACAAGTGACACCTGATCACAAGCATTATACAGTCAGATGTACAGACACAAGCAAACACCTGATCACACGCATTATACAGTCAGATGTACAGACACAAGTGACACCCGATCACAAGCATTATACAGTCAGATGTACAGACACAAGTGACACCTGATCACACGCATTATACAGTCAGATGTACAGACACAAGTGACACCTAATAACACGCATTATACAGTCAGATGTACAGACACAAGTGACACCTGATCACAAGCATTATACAGTCAGATGTACAGACACAAGTGACACCTGATCACAAGCATTATACAGTCAGATGTACAGACACAAGTGACACCTGATCACACGCATTATACAGTCAGATGTACAGACACAAGCGACACCTGATCACAAGCATTATACAGTCAGATGTACAGACACAAGTGACACCTGATCACACGCATTATACAGTCAGATGTACAGACACAAGTGACACCTGATCACAAGCATTATACAGTCAGATGTACAGACACAAGTGACACCTGATCACACGCATTATACAGTCAGATGTACAGACACAAGTGACACCTGATCACAAGCATTATACAGTCAGATGTACAGACACAAGTGACACCTGATCACACGCATTATACAGTCAGATGTACAGACACAAGTGACACCTGATCACAAGCATTATACAGTCAGATGTACAGACACAAGTGACACCTGATCACACGCATTATACAGTCAGATGTACAGACACAAGTGACACCTAATCACACGCATTATACAGTCAGATGTACAGACACAAGTGACACCTGATCACAAGCATTATACAGTCAGATGTACAGACACAAGCGACACCTGATCACAAGCATTATACAGTCAGATGTACAGACACAAGTGACACCTGATCACAAGTATTCTACAGTCAGATGTACAGACACAAGTGACACCTGATCACACGCATTATACAGTCAGATGTACAGACACAAGTGACACCTGATCACAAGTATTCTACAGTCAGATGTACAGACACAAGTGACACCTGATCACAAGCATTATACAGTCAGATGTAGACACAAGTGACACCTGATCACAAGCATTATACAGTCAGATGTACAGACACAAGTGACACCTGATCACAAGCATTATACAGTCAGATGTACAGACACAAGCGACACCTGATCACAAGCATTATACAGTCAGATGTACAGACACAAGTGACACCTGATCACAAGCATTATACAGTCAGATGTACAGACACAAGTGACACCTGATCACACGCATTATACAGTCAGATGTACAGACACAAGCGACACCTGATCACAAGCATTATACAGTCAGATGTACAGACACAAGTGACACCTGATCACAAGCATTATACAGTCAGATGTACAGACACAAGTGACACCTGATCACACGCATTATACAGTCAGATGTACAGACACAAGTGACACCTGATCACACGCATTATACAGTCAGATGTACAGATACAAGGTAGTTACAGGTATTCAAATCAACAAAATAACAAGGGTGCCCAAATGTATGCACCTCTCTAATTTTGTTTTGATGCATATTGCACATTTTCTGTTAATCCAATAAAAACTTAATTTCACTACTGAAATATTACTGTGTCCTTCAGTTATTTGATAGATCAAAATGAAATTACTGATCCAAACACCAAATTATTTATAAATGAAAATCATGCATACGACTGTACATTAGACAAATACCAGCACTGCCAGAAACTGTCCTGTCAATATCACAATACTACCAAACATTAAACTGAAACCCAGTGCTCTGGGATGCTACAGACACAAACGAGGGAAACACAGTCAGACTGTGCACATGTGCAGTGAGTGTGAGTTTGCACACTCACATACAAAGTGCACACAATCACACCGCTTATCTCTGCAATCAATACATTTAAAAAAACAAAAATATATTATTCCCCTGTTGCTCATGTTTAATTTCTCCTTAAACTGCGGTAAAATGTTCATCTATATAAAGGTGGTGAAACAGTCACTTGTTATTTCTTTGAATAAAATAAGCAATATACAGTGTAGTGCAGCTGTGTCCAATAGGCAGATCTACCCGAAGAGCCAAATATGAACTAGCAGATTACATAGAGATGAAGAGATAGACAGAGGAAGAGACAGAGATAGACGTCATGGTGCATCCATTCTGTGCCCTTTATCCCCAGCATATGCATGAGACAAATACAATGTATGATACCAATTCAGTCTCATTTCTTGTAAAGGGGGTAACAAATATCATTTTTGAAAGAAAAACAAAAAAAAACAAGATTATCATCTTCTTTAAAAAATAAGCAGTCTTTTTTCAAGGAGTAAAGAAAAAAAGGAGGCGGGGCATAAACCTACCAGTCAGATTATGATTTACAAACAGGTGTTTCTGTGCCCACCTACCTGTCACAAGGACAGGGACAAAATAATGCAGCAGGAGACCCTTGGGAGTCGTCTAATGTTTGTGAAGTGGTGACAATTTGTTACTGTCTAACCTTACATAGCTGGTGGTATGGTTTATTCTAGGAGTAGAGGAATATGTTTTTCCCCTTTGGATTTATATACTGAAGTTAGCACACTGGTGAGAATCCTGTGTCTTACATGGGTAAAGCACAATAAATAGCAAAATATTTAAATCAGTCATGGTGTTTAAAAACCCCTGTACCGCCTTCTAGGAGTAGGTGTAATAGCTCCTCCCTTTGACTAGAGCACTGGTGTATACAAGTGGCACAATTACCATTGGGACAGTCCAGCTCATCCATGCCATTCTCACAGTCCCGCTCTCCATCACAGCGCCAAGATGCTGGGATACATTTACTGGTCGATGCTCCACAGCTGAACTTCCCCTCTGCACACACGTGCTTTGCTAAAAAAAACAACATCATATTAGCGCTCCATCAACCACTAGTTTAATGTGATGTGCGCAAATGCACACAGAGAGCGACAGGGGAGAGAGAGACAGGGAGAAAGAAGGATAGAAGTAGAGGGAGGCAGACGGGGTGGGGGGAAACATGTGGAGGAGAGAAACAGCGGAAGCGGGACAGTTTGAGGGGAAGAGAGACAAAGATAGAGACAGAGAGATAGACAGGGGGAGAGACAGAGAGAGAGACAGGGGGAGAGAGAGACAGAGAGAGATACAGGGGGAGAGAGAGAGAGACAGAGACAGGGAGAGACATGGGGAGAGAGAGACATGGGGAGAGAGAGACAGGGGGAGAGAGAGACAGGGGGAGAGAGAGACAGGGGGAGAGACAGGGGGAGACACAGAAATAGAGAGATAGACAGGGGGAGAGACAGAGAGATAGACAGGGAGAGAGAGAGAGAGAGAGAGAGAGAGAGAGAGAGAGACAGGGGAGAGATAGAGACAGAGAGATAGACAGGGGAGAGAGATAGAGAGGGGGAGAGATAGAGACAGAGAGATAGACAGGGGGGAGAGACAGACAGGGGGAGAGATAGAGACAGGGGGAGAGATAGAGACAGAGATAGACAGGGGGAGAGACAGAGAGAGAGACAGGGGGAGAGAGAGACAGAGAGATAGACAGGGGGAGAGACAGGGAGAGAGACAGGGGGAGAGAGAGACAGAGAGAGATACAGGGGGAGAGAGAGAGAGACAGAGACAGGGAGAGACATGGGGAGAGAGAGACATGGGGAGAGAGAGACAGGGGGAGAGAGAGACAGGGGGAGAGACAGGGGGAGACACAGAAATAGAGAGATAGACAGGGGGAGAGACAGAGAGATAGACAGGGAGAGAGAGAGAGAGAGAGAGAGAGACAGGGGAGAGATAGAGACAGAGAGATAGACAGGGGAGAGAGATAGAGAGGGGGAGAGATAGAGACAGAGAGATAGACAGGGGGGAGAGACAGACAGGGGGAGAGATAGAGACAGGGGGAGAGATAGAGACAGAGATAGACAGGGGGAGAGATAGACAGGGGGAGAGATAGAGAGATAGACAGGGGAGAGATAGACAGGGGGAGAAATAGAGACAGAGAGATAGACGGGGAGAGATAGAGACAGAGATAGACAGGGGGAGAGACAGAGAGAGAGACAGGGGGAGAGACAGAGAGATAGACAGGGGGGAGAGATAGAGACAGACAGGGGGAGAGACAGAGAGAGAGAGAGAGACAGGGGGAGAGACAGAGAGATAGACAGGGGGGAGAGATAGAGACAGAGATAGACAGAGAGATAGACAGGGGGAGAGATAGAGAGATAGACAGGGGGAGAGATAGAGACAGAGAGATAGACGGGGAGAGACAGAGAGATAGACAGGGGGGAGAGATAGAGACAGAGATAGACAGGGGGAGAGACAGAGAGAGAGACAGGGGGAGAGACAGAGAGATAGACAGGGGGGAGAGATAGAGACAGAGATAGACAGGGGGAGAGATAGAGACAGAGATAGACAGAGAGATAGACAGCGGGAGAGATAGAGACAGAGATAGACAGGGGGAGAGACAGAGAGATAGACCGGGGAGAGATAGAGACAGAGATAGACAGGGGGAGAGACAGAGAGATAGACAGGGGGAGATAGAGACAGAGAGATAGGCAGGGGGAGAGACAGAGAGATAGACAGGGGGAGAGACAGAGAGATAGACAGGGGGGAGAGATAGAGACAGAGATAGACAGGGGGAGAGATAGAGACAGAGATAGACAGAGAGATAGACAGGGGGAGAGATAGAGACAGAGATAGACAGGGGGAGAGACAGAGAGATAGACCGGGGAGAGATAGAGACAGAGATAGACAGGGGGAGAGACAGAGAGATAGACAGGGGGAGATATAGAGACAGAGAGATAGGCAGGGGGAGAGACAGAGAGATAGACAGGGGGAGAGACAGAGAGATAGACAGGGGGGAGAGATAGAGACAGAGATAGACAGGGGGGAGAGATAGAGACAGAGATAGACAGGGGGGAGAGATAGAGACAGAGATAGACAGGGGGACAGATAGAAACAGAGAGAGAGACAGGGGGTGAGACAGAGAGATAGACAGGGGGAGAGAGATAGACACAGAGATAGACAGGGGGAGAGAGATAGAGAGGGGGAGAGATAGAGACAGAGAGATAGACAGGGGGGAGAGACAGATAGGGGGAGAGATAGAGACAGGGGGAGAGATAGAGACAGAGATAGACAGAGAGATAGACAGGGGGAGAGATAGACAGGGGGAGAGATAGAGAGATAGACAGGGGGAGAGATAGACAGGGGGAGAGATAGACAGGGGGAGAGAGAGAGACAGAGATAGACAGGGGCAGAGACAGAGAGAGAGACAGGGGGAGAGACAGAGACAGGGGGAGAGATAGAGGGAGAGATAGAGACAGAGAGATAGACAGGGGGAGAGATAGACAGGGGGAGAGATAGAGAGATAGACAGGGGGAGAGATAGACAGGGGGAGAGACAGACAGGGGGAGAGATAGAGACAGAGATAGACAGGGGGAGAGACAGAGAGATAGACCGGGGAGAGATAGAGACAGAGATAGACAGGGGGAGAGACAGAGAGATAGACAGGGGGAGATATAGAGACAGAGAGATAGGCAGGGGGAGAGACAGAGAGATAGACAGGGGGAGAGACAGAGAGATAGACAGGGGGGAGAGATAGAGACAGAGATAGACAGGGGGGAGAGATAGAGACAGAGATAGACCGGGGGGAGAGATAGAGACAGAGATAGACAGGGGGACAGATAGAAACAGAGAGAGAGACAGGGGGTGAGACAGAGAGATAGACAGGGGGAGAGAGATAGACACAGAGATAGACAGGGGGAGAGAGATAGAGAGGGGGAGAGATAGAGACAGAGAGATAGACAGGGGGGAGAGATAGAGACAGAGAGATAGACAGGGGGGAGAGACAGATAGGGGGAGAGATAGAGACAGGGGGAGAGATAGAGACAGAGATAGACAGAGAGATAGACAGGGGAGAGATAGACAGGGGGAGAGATAGACAGGGGGAGAGAGAGAGACAGAGATAGACAGGGGCAGAGACAGAGAGAGAGACAGGGGGAGAGACAGAGACAGGGGGAGAGATAGAGACAGAGATAGACAGAGAGATAGACAGGGGGAGAGATAGACAGGGGGAGAGATAGAGAGATAGACAGGGGGAGAGATAGACAGGGGGAGAGATAGAGAGATAGACAGGGGGAGAGATAGACAGGGGGAGAGATAGACGGGGAGAGAGAGAGACAGAGATAGACAGGGGCAGAGACAGAGAGAGAGACAGGGGGAGAGACAGAGAGATAGACAGGGGGGAGAGATAGAGACAGGGGGAGAGATAGAGACAGAGATAGACAGAGAGATAGACAGGGGGAGAGATAGACAGGGGGAGAGATAGAGAGATAGACAGGGGGAGAGATAGAGACAGAGAGATAGACGGGGAGAGATAGAGACAGAGATAGACAGGGGGAGAGACAGAGAGAGAGACAGGGGGAGAGACAGAGAGATAGACAGGGGGGAGAGATAGAGACAGAGATAGACAGGGGGAGAGATAGAGACAGAGATAGACAGGGGGAGAGATAGAGACAGAGATAGACAGGGGGAGAGACAGAGAGATAGACAGGGGGAGAGACAGAGAGATAGAATACATCAGAGAGAGAAGGGGGAAAGTGTAATGGGAGTCAGGGCAGAGACATTACAGGTGTTATATAGAGACAACAAGGAGAGACAGCACTCACCAAAGTACATATAACTAGTGACACCACACACTTTACACTTTATATTAAACAGATACATATAACTAGTGACACTACACACTTTACACTTTATATTAAACAGATACATATAACTAGTGACACTACACACTTTACACTTTATATTAAACAGATACATATAACTAGTGACACTACACACTTTACACTTTATATTAAACAGATACATATAACTAGTGACACTACACACTTTACACTTTATATTAAACAGATACATATAACTAGTGACACTACACACTTTACACTTTATATTAAACAGATACATATAACTAGTGACACTACACACTTTACACTTTATATTAAACAGATACATATAACTAGTGACACTACACACTTTACACTTTATATTAAACAGATACATACATATAACTAGTGACACTACACACTTTACACTTTATATTAAACAGATACATATAACTAGTGACACTACACACTTTACACTTTATATTAAACAGATACATACATATAACTAGTGACACTACACACTTTACACTTTATATTAAACAGATACATATAACTAGTGACACTACACACTTTACAATAAACAGATACATATAACTAGTGACACTACACACTTTACACTTTATATTAAACAGATACATATAACTAGTGACACCACACACTTTACACTTTACATTAAACAGATACATATAACTAGTGACACTACACACTTTAAACTTTATATTAAACAGATACATATAACTAGTGACACTACACACTTTACACTTTATATTAAACAGATACATATAACTAGTGACACTACACACTTTACACTTTATATTAAACAGATACATATAACTAGTGACACTACACACTTTAAACTTTATATTAAACAGATACATATAACTAGTGACACCACACACTTTACACTTTAGTTATATGTATCTGTTTAATATAGTGACAACACACACTTTACACTTTATATTAAACAGATACATATAACTAGTGACACCACACACTTTACACTTTATATTAAACAGATACATATAACTAGTGACACCACACACTTTACACTTTATATTAAACAGATACATATAACTAGTGACACCACACACTTTACACTTTATATTAAACAGATACATATAACTAGTGACACTACACACTTTACACTTTATATTAAACAGATACATATAACTAGTGACACTACACACTTTACACTTTATATTAAACAGATACATATAACTAGTGACATTACACACTTTACACTTTATATTAAACAGATACATATAACTAGTGACACTACACACTTTACACTTTATATTAAACAGATACATATAACTAGTGACACTACACACTTTACACTTTATATTAAACAGATACATATAACTAGTGACACTACACACTTTACACTTTATATTAAACAGATACATATAACTAGTGACACTACACACTTTACACTTTATATTAAACAGATACATATAACTAGTGACACTACACACTTTACATTAAACAGATACATATAACTAGTGACACTACACACTTTACACTTTATATTAAACAGATACATATAACTAGTGACACTACACACTTTATATTAAACAGATACATATAACTAGTGACACTACACACTTTACACTTTATATTAAACAGATACATACATATAACTAGTGACACTACACACTTTACACTTTATATTAAACAGATACATATAACTAGTGACACTACACACTTTACACTTTACAATAAACAGATACATATAACTAGTGACACTACACACTTTACACTTTATATTAAACAGATACATATAACTAGTGACACCACACACTTTACACTTTACATTAAACAGATACATATAACTAGTGACACTACACACTTTAAACTTTATATTAAACAGATACATATAACTAGTGACACTACACACTTTACACTTTATATTAAACAGATACATATAACTAGTGACACTACACACTTTACACTTTATATTAAACAGATACATATAACTAGTGACACTACACACTTTAAACTTTATATTAAACAGATACATATAACTAGTGACACCACACACTTTACACTTTAGTTATATGTATCTGTTTAATATAGTGACAACACACACTTTACACTTTATATTAAACAGATACATATAACTAGTGACACCACACACTTTACACTTTATATTAAACAGATACATATAACTAGTGACACCACACACTTTACACTTTATATTAAACAGATACATATAACTAGTGACACCACACACTTTATATTAAACAGATACATATAATGCAGGTAACAAATACACAATATAATGATTATGTTATTGATGCTGTTGACCCGGGGAGAGACTGTGTACAACACAAATCCTAAGGAAACCCACTTCTCCTGTCTGCTGAGTGGGCCCCATTAGGTGTCATAATGAATATGCACTGCACTAATTGCATCAGCTCCTATCAGGGCACTGAAATAAGCAGTTTCTTGTTCCTGTGTGATTTGGGAGTTAATTAGCTCTATATTTGTAGACAAAGATTGGTTTTGTTCTTTATGCAGATCCCCCATATGGACAGTCCTGATCGCAGGCACTGAATAAAACTATATCCTACACTACTCACACACAATAGTGAGATTAGACTGTGTATAAAGTTATTTAGGAAATGTTTTTATATATACTGTATATAGGAGTGTGGTGTCTGATTTTCAAATGATGCAAATGGTATTAGTCTAGCTTGGTATTAAAATTTTGGTAATCAGAAAAAAGAAAAAGGAGAACAGCAAACCTGATTTTGGGGCACAGAGTTAGATTTGCCAAATCTTTGTTATCCGGACATATGTAGAAAAGTACTCCAGCCACCAGCAAGCTTTCTTGTTTAAAAGACCTTTATTTTTATCAGTTGGGTCCAAAAATCATAGGAACAACGTTTCAAGCCTGCAATAGGCTCTTAGTCATGTACATAAGGTAGGTGTGATGTACCCAGGTGAGCTCAGTATGTCACATACCAAGGTGAGCTCAGTATGTCACATACCAAGGTGAGCTCAGTATGTCACATACCAAGGTGAGCTCAGTATGTCACATACCAAGGTGAGCTCAGTATGTCACATACCAAGGTGAGCTCAGTATGTCACATACCAAGGTGAGCTCAGTATGTCACAGAGGTGAAGAGCAGAGGGTACAGAGGTAAAGAGGAGGAGGGCATAGAGGTAAAGAGTAGAGGGCACAGCGGTAAAGAGGAGGAGGGCACAGCGGTAAAGAGGAGGAGGGCACAGCGGTAAAGAGGAGGAGGGCACAGAGGTAAAAAGGAGAGGGCACAGAGGAGAGGGCACAGAGGTAAAGAGGAGAGAGCGCAGAGGTAAAGAGGAGGGCACAGAGGTAAAGAGGAGGGCGCAGAGGTAAAGAGAAGGGCGCAGAGGTAAAGAGGAGGGCGCAGAGGTAAAGAGGAGGGCGCAGAGGTAAAGAGGATGGCGCAGAGGTAAAGAGGATGGCGCAGAGGTAAAGAGGAGGGCGCAGAGGAGGGCACAGAGGTAAAGAGGAGGGCACAGAGGTAAAGAGGAGGGCACAGAGGAGGGCACAGAGGTAAAAGAGGAGGGCACAGAGGTAAAGAGGAGGGCACAGAGGTAAAGAGGAGGGCGCAGAGGTAAAGAGGAGGGCGCAGAGGTAAAGAGGAGGGCGCAGAGGTAAAGAGGAGGGCGCAGAGGTAAAGAGGAGGGCGCAGAGGTAAAGAGGAGGGCGCAGAGGTAAAGAGGAGGGCGAAGAGGTAAAGAGGAGGGCGCAGAGGTAAAGAGGAGGGCGCAGAGGTAAAGAGGAGGGCGCAGAGGTAAAGAGGATGGCGCAGAGGTAAAGAGGAGGGCGCAGAGGAGGGCACAGAGGTAAAGAGGAGGGCACAGAGGTAAAGAGGAGGGCGCAGAGGTAAAGAGGAGGGTGCAGAGGTAACGAGGAGGGCGCAGAGGTAACGAGGAGGGCGCAGGGGAAAAGAGGAGGGCACAGGGGAAAAGAGAAGGGCGCAGAGGTAAAGAGGAGGGCGCAGAGGTAAAGAGAAGGGCGCAGAGGTAAAGAGAAGGGCGCAGAGGTAAAGAGGAGGGCGCAGAGGTAAAGAGGAGGGCGCAGAGGTAAAGAGGAGGGCGCAGAGGTAAAGAGGAGGGCGCAGAGGTAAAGAGGAGGGCGCAGAGGTAAAGAGGAGGGCGCAGAGGTAAAGAGGAGGGCGCAGAGGTAAAGAGGAGGGCGCAGAGGTAAAGAGGAGGGCGCAGAGGTAAAGAGGAGGGCGCAGAGGTAAAGAGGAGGGCGCAGAGGTAAAGAGGAGGGCGCAGAGGTAAAGAGGAGGGCGCAGAGGTAAAGAGGAGGGCGCAGAGGTAAAGAGGAGGGCGCAGAGGAGGGCACAGAGGTAAAGAGGAGGGCACAGAGGTAAAGAGGAGGGCACAGAGGTAAAGAGGAGGGCGCAGAGGTAAAGAGGAGGGCGCAGAGGAGGGCACAGAGGTAAAGAGGAGGGCACAGAGGTAAAGAGGAGGGCACAGAGGTAAAGAGGAGGGCACAGAGGTAAAGAGGAGGGCACAGAGGTAAAGAGGAGGGCACAGAGGTAAAGAGGATGGCGCAGAGGTAAAGAGGAGGGCGCAGAGGAGGGCGCAGAGGAGGGCACAGAGGTAAAGAGGAGGGCACAGAGGTAAAGAGGAGGGCACAGAGGTAAAGAGGAGGGCACAGAGGTAAAGAGGAGGGCGCAGAGGTAAAGAGGAGGGCGCAGAGGTAAAGAGGAGGGCGCAGAGGTAAAGAGGAGGGCGCAGAGGAGGGCACAGAGGTAAAGAGGAGGGCGCAGAGGTAAAGAGGAGGGCGCAGAGGTAAAGAGGAGGGCGCAGAGGTAAAGAGGAGGGCGCAGAGGTAAAGAGGAGGGCGCAGAGGTAAAGAGGAGGGCGCAGAGGTAAAGAGGAGGGCGCAGAGGTAAAGAGGAGGGCGCAGAGGTAAAGAGGAGGGCACAGAGGTAAAGAGGAGGGCGCAGAGGTAAAGAGGAGGGCGCAGAGGTAAAGAGGATGGCGCAGAGGTAAAGAGGAGGGCGCAGAGGTAAAGAGGAGGGCGCAGAGGTAAAGAGGAGGGCGCAGAGGTAAAGAGGAGGGCGCAGAGGTAAAGAGGAGGGCGCAGAGGTAAAGAGGAGGGCGCAGAGGTAAAGAGGAGGGCGCAGAGGTAAAGAGGAGGGTGCAGAGGTAAAGAGGAGGGCGCAGAGGTACAGAGGAGAGGGCACAGAGGTTATGCCAGGGTGATAGGAAAAGAGACAGGATGCATACAGACACAGAGAGGGAAAGAAGCGCAGTAATAATGAATCCCAGTCTGTCAGGTTTGGCTTACGGTCACTGCAGGTAGCCTCTGATTCGTCACTCCCATCAGGACACTCTTCCTCTCCGTCACACTTCCAGCGGGCTGAGATACAGTGACCATTGTTGCACGTGAAGTCTGTCTCCGCACAGGTGTGTTTAGCTGCAATGAAAGCAACACTGTGTCAAATTGTGTTGGATACATGAAAGTGGTGTCTTGTAAAGCTGTGTAGCACACGAGATATTGTGGAGAGCTACCTATACAAATGTATCTGAGCAGAAAGGAAATGTAACTCTAGTTTTACCAAAACATGCGGCATGCAACCTGTGTATAGTGAGCAGTGAAGTGCGTGTACTCGGGGAAGTGTGCCTTCTGGTTTGTACACACCCTTGGCAGAGTGCCCTCTCGTTGTTATCAGAATTATCTGATTAAACAGCAAGGAGACCCTGGCTTGTATCAGGTGTGTTACAGAAAAGACTCAACTGAAGCTACAATACTCAATTTCTCATCTCTTAACCTCTTCACATTTAAATGTGGCTGGATCCTTTTTGCATGCAATGCATTGTAGCAGCCAAGGTGTTAAAACCTTTATGGGATTACAGAAATGTTATGGGCACTATATATGTGGGTGAATAGTATTAAACTCCCAAATAAAAAACCTTTATGATTTAACTTAGAGGCGTGAATGAGAGAAAATGCTCCCCTTGGTATATCCACTTTATACTCAAAAATAAGTATCCACTTGAGTTTCTCTTGCGATACTAGTGAGTCACAATTTATACAACATGCAGCTAATGCGATACTAGCAAGTTACTATTTATATAACATGCAGCTAATGCGATACTAGTGAGTCACTATTTATATAACATGCAGTTAATGCGATACTAGTGAGTCACTATTTATATAACATGCTGCTAAAGCGATACTAGCGAGTCACTATTTATATAACATGCAGCTAATGCGATACTAGCGAGTCACTATTTATATAACATGCAGCTAATGCGATACTAGTGAGTCACTATTTATATAACATGCAGCTAATGCGATACTAGTGAGTCACTATTTATATAACATGCAGCTAATGCAATACTAGTCAGTCACTATTTATATAACATGCAGCTAATGCAATACTAGTCAGTCACTATTTATATAACATGCAGCTAATGCAATACTAGTCAGTCACTATTTATATAACATGCAGCTAATGCGATACTAGCGAGTCACTATTTATATAACATGCAGCTAATGCGATACTAGTGAGTCACTATTTATATAACATGCAGCTAATGCGATACTAGCGAGTCACTATTTATATAACATGCAGCTAATGCAATACTAGTCAGTCACTATTTATATAACATGCAGCTAATGCAATACTAGTCAGTCACTATTTATATAACATGCAGCTAATGCAATACTAGTCAGTCACTATTTATATAACATGCAGCTAATGCAATACTAGTCAGTCACTATTTATATAACATGCAGCTAATGCAATACTAGTCAGTCACTATTTATATAACATGCAGCTAATGCAATACTAGTCAGTCACTATTTATATAACATGCAGCTAATGCGATACTAGTCAGTCACTATTTATATAACATGCAACTAATGTGCAGTTATGAGACAATGAAGCATTTAGGATTCACAAATCTATAGACATAATATGGAGATACAGACACAGCAATGACATTGTAGATAGCTTGCAAATAAATATACACAACATGTTCTACTTCTCAGACCTTTGTTTTCTCTGCACTTACTAGCAGAAAAGCCTTATTGCTGGTGGGGAGGCTGGCAGAGAGAAGTGATTGCTGTGGGGGACTAGCAGAGAGAAGTGATTGCTGTGGGGGACTAGCAGAGAGAAGTGATTGCTGGGGGGGGGGACTAGCAGAGAGAAGTGATTGCTGTGGGGGACTAGCAGAGAGAAGTGATTGCTGGGGGGGGGGGACTAGCAGAGAGAAGTGATTGCAGGGGGGGGACTAGCAGAGAGAAGTGATTGCTGAGTGGGGGGGGGACTAGCAGAGTAAAGTGATTGCTGGGGGGACGACTAGCAGAGAGAAGTGATTGCTGGGGGGGGGGACTAGCAGAGAGAAGTGATTGCTGAGTGGGGACTAGCAGAGAGAAGTGATTGCTGGGGGGGGACTAGCAGAGAGAAGTGATTGCTGGGGGGGGACTAGCAGAGAGAAGTGATTGCTGGGGGGGGGGGACTAGCAGAGAGAAGTGATTGCTGGGGGGGGGGACTAGCAGAGAGAAGTGATTGCTGGGGGGGGGGGACTAGCAGAGAGAAGTGATTGCTGGGGGGGGGGGAGACTAGCAGAGATAAGTGATTGCTGGGGGGGGGGGGGCTACCAGAGATAAGTGATTGCTGGGGGGGGGGACTAGCAGAGATAAGTGATTGCTGGGGGGGGACTAGCAGAGATAAGTGATTGCTGGGGGGGGGGGCTACCAGAGAGAAGTGATTGCTGGGGGGGACTAGCAGAGATAAGTGATTGCTGGGGGGGGGGTGGACTACCAGAGAGAAGTGATTGCTGGGGGGACTAGCAGAGAGTAGTGATTGCCGGGGGGGGGGGGGGGACTACCAGAGATAAGTGATTGCTGGGGGGGGACGACGACTAGCAGAGAGAAGTGATTGCTGGGGGGACTAGCAGAGAGAAGTGATTGCTGGGGGGGACTAGCAGAGAGAAGTGATTGCTGGGGGGGACTAGCAGAGAGAAGTGATTGCTGGGGGGGACTAGCAGAGAGAAGTGATTGCTGGGGGGGACTAGCAGAGAGAAGAGATTGCTGGGGGGGACTAGCAGAGAGAAGAGATTGCTGGGGGGGACTAGCAGAGAGAAGAGATTGCTGGGGGGGGACTAGCAGAGAGAAGTGATTGCTGGGGGGGGACTAGCAGAGAGAAGTGATTGCTGGGGGGACTAGCAGAGAGAAGTGATTGCTGGGGGGGACTAGCAGAGAGAAGAGATTGCTGGGGGGGACTAGCAGAGAGAAGAGATTGCTGGGGGGGACTAGCAGAGAGAAGTGATTGCTGGGGGGGACTAGCAGAGAGAAGTGATTGCTGGGGGGGACTAGCAGAGAGAAGTGATTGCTGGGGGGGACTAGCAGAGAGAAGAGATTGCTGGGGGGGACTAGCAGAGAGAAGAGATTGCTGGGGGGACTAGCAGAGTAAAGTGATTGCTGGGGGGGGACTAGCAGAGAGAAGTGATTGCTGGGGGGGACTAGCAGAGAGAAGTGATTGCTGGGGGGGGGGGGGGACTAGCAGAGAGAAGTGATTGGGGGGGGGGGGACTAGCAGAGAGAAGTGATTGCTGGGGGGGGATAGCAGAGAGAAGTGATTGCTGGGGGGGATAGCAGAGATAAGTGATTGCTGGGGGGGGACTAGCAGAGAGAAGAGATTGCTGGGGGGGGACTAGCAGAGTAAAGTGATTGCTGGGGGCGACTACCAGAGAGAAGTGATTGCTGGGGGGGACTAGCAGAGAGAAGTGATTGCTGGGGGGGGACTAGCAGAGAGAAGTGATTGCTGGGGGGGGGGACTAGCAGAGAGAAGTGATTGCAGGGGGGGGGGGGACTAGCAGAGAGAAGTGATTGCTGAGTGGGGGGGGGACTAGCAGAGTAAAGGGATTGCTGGGGGGGGGACTAGCAGAGAGAAGTGATTGCTGGGGGGGATGATTAGCAGAGAGAAGTGATTGCAGGGGAGGGACTACCAGAGATAAGTGATTGCTGGGGGGGGGGGCTACCAGAGAGAAGTGATTGCTGGGGGGGGAGCTACCAGAGAGAAGTGATTGCTGGGGGGGGGGGGACTAGCAGAGAGAAGTGATTGCTGGGGGGGGGCTACCAGAGAGAAGTGATTGCTGGGGGGGGCTACCAGAGAGAAGTGATTGCTGGGGGGGGGACTAGCAGAGAGAAGTGATTGCTGGGGGGAACTAGCAGAGAGAAGTGATTGCTGGGGGGGGGACTAGCAGAGAGAAGTGATTGCTGGGGGGGATGATTAGCAGAGAGAAGTGATTGCAGGGGAGGGACTACCAGAGATAAGTGATTGCTGGGGGGGGGGCTACCAGAGAGAAGTGATTGCTGGGGGGGAGCTACCAGAGAGAAGTGATTGCTGGGGGGGGGGGACTAGCAGAGAGAAGTGATTGCTGGGGGGGGCTACCAGAGAGAAGTGATTGCTGGGGGGGGGCTACCAGAGAGAAGTGATTGCTGGGGGGGGGACTAGCAGAGAGAAGTGATTGCTGGGGGGAACTAGCAGAGAGAAGTGATTGCTGGGGGGGGGGACTAGCAGAGAGAAGTGATTGCTGGGGGGGGGACTAGCAGAGAGAAGTGATTGCTGGGGGGGGGGCTAGCAGAGAGAAGTGATTGCTGGGGGGGGACTAGCAGAGAGAAGTGATTGCTGGGGGGGACTAGCAGAAAGAAGTGATTGCTGGGGGGGGGGGGGGACTAGCAGAGAGAAGTGATTGCTGGGGGGGGGACTAGCAGAGATAAGTGATTGCTGGGGGGGGGCTACCAGAGATAAGTGATTGCTGGGGGGGGGACTAGCAGAGATAAGTGATTGCTGGGGGGGGGACTACCAGAGATAAGTGATTGCTGGGGGGGGACTACCAGAGAGAAGTGATTGCTGGGGGGGGCTACCAGAGATAAGTGATTGCTGGGGGGGGGGGGGGACTACCAGAGAGAAGTTATTGCTGGGGGGGACTAGCAGAGAGAAGTGATTGCTGGGGGGGACTAGCAGAGAGTAGTGATTGCCGGGGGGGGGGGGACTACCAGAGATAAGTGATTGCTGAGGGGGGGGGGACTACCAGAGAGAAGTGATTGCTGGGGGGACTAGCAGAGAGAAGTGATTGCTGGGGGGACTAGCAGAGAGAAGTGATTGCTGGGGGGGACTAGCAGAGAGAAGTGATTGCTGGGGGGGACTAGCAGAGAGAAGTGATTGCTGGGGGGGACTAGCAGAGAGAAGTGATTGCTGGGGGGGACTAGCAGAGAGAAGAGATTGCTGGGGGGGGACTAGCAGATAGAAGAGATTGCTGGGGGGGACTAGCAGAGTAAAGTGATTGCTGGGGGGGGGACTAGCAGAGAGAAGTGATTGCTGGGGGGGACTAGCAGAGAGAAGTGATTGCTGGGGGGGGGGGCTAGCAGGGAGAAGTGATTGCTGGGGGGGGGGACTAGCAGAGAGAAGTGATTGCTGGGGGGGACTAGCAGAGAGAAGTGATTGCTGGGGGGGATAGCAGAGAGAAGTGATTGCTGGGGGGGATAGCAGAGAGAAGTGATTGCTGGGGGGGACTAGCAGAGAGAAGAGATTGCTGGGGGGGACTAGCAGAGTAAAGTGATTGCTGGGGGCGACTAGCAGAGAGAAGTGATTGCTGGGGGGGGGACTAGCAGAGAGAAGTGATTGCTGGGGGGGGACTAGCAGAGAGAAGTGATTGCTGGGGAGACTAGCAGAGAGTAGTGATTGCCGGGGGGGGGGGGGGGGGGGACTACCAGAGATAAGTGATTGCTGGGGGGGGGGGGGGGGGACTACCAGAGATAAGTGATTGCTGGGGGGGACGGGACTACCAGAGAGAAGTTATTGCTGGGGGGGACTAGCAGAGAGAAGTGATTGCTGGGGGGGGACTAGCAGAGAGTAGTGATTGCCGGGGGGGGGGGGGGACTACCAGAGATAAGTGATTGCTGGGGGGGGGGGGGGGACTACCAGAGAGAAGTTATTGCTGGGGGGGGGACTAGCAGAGAGAAGTGATTGCTGGGGGGACTAGCAGAGAGAAGTGATTGCTGGGGGGGACTAGCAGAGAGAAGTGATTGCTGGGGGGGACTAGCAGAGAGAAGTGATTGCTGGGGGGGACTAGCAGAGAGAAGTGATTGCTGGGGGGGACTAGCAGAGAGAAGAGATTGCTGGGGGGGGACTAGCAGAGAGAAGAGATTGCTGGGGGGGGACTAGCAGAGTAAAGTGATTGCTGGGGGGGGACTAGCAGAGAGAAGTGATTGCTGGGGAGGACTAGCAGAGAGAAGTGATTGCTGGGGGGGGGGGCTAGCAGAGAGAAGTGATTGCTGGGGGGGGGGGGGGACTAGCAGAGAGAAGTGATTGCTGGGGGGGATAGCAGAGAGAAGTGATTGCTGGGGGGGGACTAGCAGAGAGAAGAGATTGCTGGGGGGGACTAGCAGAGAGAAGAGATTGCTGGGGGGGACTAGCAGAGTAAAGTGATTGCTGGGGGCGACTACCAGAGAGAAGTGATTGCTGGGGGGGGACTAGCAGAGAGAAGTGATTGCTGGGGGGGGACTAGCAGAGAGAAGTGATTGCTGGGGAGACTAGCAGAGAGAAGTGATTTCAGGGGAGACTAGCAGAGAGAAGTGATTGCTGGGGAGACTAGCAGAGAGAAGTGATTGCTGGGGGGGGGGGGGTAGCAGAGAGAAGTGATTGCTGGCGGAAGAGTAGCAGATATAAGCGATTGCTGGGGGGGGAGTAGCAGAGATAAGCGATTGCTGGGGGGGACTAGCAGAGAGAAGTGATTGCTGGGGGGACTAGCAGAGAGAAGTAATTGCTGTGGGGGGGCGAGGAGAGAGAAGTGATTGCAGTGGGGGGGGTAGAGAAGAGAGAAGTGATTGCTGGTGGGGGGGGGCAGCAGAGAGAAGTGATTGCTGGCGGGGGGGGGGACTAGCAGGGAGAAGAGATTGTTTGGGGGGGGGAAAGAGTAGCAGAGAGAAGTGATTGCTGGGGGGGGAGACTAGCAGGGAGAAGAGATTGTTGGGGGGAAGAGTAGCAGAGAGAAGTGATTGCTGGCGGGGGGGACTAGCAGGGAGAAGAGATTGTTGGGGGGGGGGGAAGAGTAGCAGAGAGAAGTGATTGCTGGGGGGGGGGGGAGACTAGCAGGGAGAAGAGATTGTTGGGGGGAAGAGTAGCAGAGAGAAGTGATTGCTGGGGAAGGGGAGTAGCAGAGAGAAGTGATAGCTGGGGAAGGGGAGTAGCAGAGAGAAGTGATTGCTGGGGGGGGTAGCAGAGAGAAGTGATTGCTGGGGGAGAGTAGCAGAGAGAAGTGATTGCTGGGGGGGAGAGTAGCAGAGAAAAGTGATTGCTTGGGGGGAACTAGGAGAGATAAGCGATTTCTGGGGGGGGCGGAAGTAGCAGAGAGAAGTGATTGCTTGGGGAGAACTAGCAGAGATAAGCGATTGCTGGGGGGGGTGGAGTAGCAGAGAAGTGATTGCTAGGGAAAGTTAACGATACTCATTTATAACTTCACAGAAGAATTTTAAATACAAACATGACAGTCACACAGTGGCCAGAATCACACAGGGGTCAGTGAGTTACAGAGAGAGGCTGGGGAAGGACACAGAGTTTGTGTAACATCAGGGAGAGGAGCATGGGGGCACGACCCTTCCCCACAAAGTTCCCCGTTGCCTGAGTGTTACCGGGGCGACACATGACACTAGAATACCAATTGCCTAGCTGCAGCAGACACTGCATGGAAATGTGAGGCCGTCACAGCCCACGGATAAGAAGAATATACACAGCTGGACACTGGTCACTTGGTACAGACCTGAGTGACAGTTAAGCTTACTAGCTTTTTCCCAAATGACCAAGATAAATATTCATGCAGAAATAGTCATACATAGAAAGCTATATATGTAGTCTGTGATATGCAGACTGTGGCACACACAAACTAATACACATAGCCACAGAGACAAACTTACACAGAGACATACAGTAAGAAACATACACACGTGAGACACTGTATCAAACATATAGTATCACACCTACACACACACAAACAGTATCACACACACACACATAGTGTCACACACACAGTGTCACACCCACACACACAGTATCTCTCTCACACACACACACACACTATTACACACACACACACACACAATTACACACACACACTATCTCTCTCACACACACAGTATCTCACACACACACACACAGTATCTCACACACACACACACAGTATCTCACACACACACACACAGTATCTCACACACACACACACAGTATCTCACACCCACACACAGTATCTCACTCCCACACACAGTATCTCACTCCCACACACAGTATCTCACTCCCACACACAGTATCTCACTCCCACACACAGTATCTCACTCCCACACACAGTATCTCACTCCGACACACAGTATCACACCGACACACAGTATCACACACACAAACAGTATCACACACACACATAGTATGACACACACATAGTATCCCACACACACACACATAGTATGACACACACATAGTATCCCACACACTCACACACAGTATCTCACACACACACACACACACACACAGTATCTCACACACACACACACACAGTATCTCACACACACACACACACACAGTATCTCTCACACACACACACACACAGTATCTCACACACACACACACACACAGTATCTCTCACACACACACAGTATCTCTCACACACACACAGTATCTCTCACACACACACAGTATCTCTCACACACACACAGTATCTCTCACACACACACAGTATCTCTCACACACACACAGTATCTCTCACACACACACAGTATCTCTCACACACACACAGTATCTCTCACACACACACAGTATCTCTCACACACACACAGTATCTCTCACACACACACAGTATCTCTCTCACACACACAGTATCTCTCTCACACACACAGTATCTCTCTCACACACACAGTATCTCTCACACACACACAGTATCTCTCACACACACAGTATCACACACACAGTATCACACACACACACACAGTATCTCACACACAGTATCACACACACAGTATCACACACACACACACACATAGTATCACACACACACACACACAGTATCACACACACACACAGTATCACACACACACACATAGTATCACACACATATTTAAGGCAAGCAGATGAGGGCTGTACAGCATTAACATTACTGGATAGATAAAATGTTTCTTGCAGAAATAGTAAAATATTATATTATATATATATAATATTCCCTATATAAATATCCCAATGTCTTTATATAATATAATTAACTGAATAAACTCATTAGAGAGCCATAGTCTGCCTGGCAACATGCTCTTGGCTAGGGTACCTCAGTTCTGGTCCCCCACTAACAGGTCAGTAAATAACAGGTTAATTAAGTGCAATTAGTGAGCCGCTGTTTATATCCAGTCAGCCAGCAGGAAATAAAGAACCTTACACTAGGCATACTATGCTATGCAATGGGGCTGCTGCTCGATTCCTTCCCCACGAAGTTGCTCTGAGCGTGTGTAGTACAGACATAAAGATGGCTGCCGTGTCACATGTACTGCACTCTTGGTGGCCAAATGAATTAATGTTCTCCTCTGCAATATATGAGCACCTCTGCTGGCTCTTTGTTAATGAAATAATAAACTTAGCACAGGCCTCACACATATGCACTTTACTGTTATGCTTACAATGCTCCAAAGCAAAACGGCTGAAAAGCATTAACAGAACATAGCTCCTTGGGATTTAGATGTAGCACGTTTAGTTATGGGTAACAAAGACAACTTTGCTAAATATTTTCATTATGTATTTTTCCCCTTTTCATGTAATTTAGCTCTGTAAATTGTGGCTTCTCTAATTCCCAGAACTGGAAATGCACCTGCTCAAGGCTAACCCTGTTACATATTTTTTTCTAAAAGACACTGCAGCTGATGTGCAATAACTTTTTTAGGTGCAGTCAACTGCGCACAACAGCCACAAGTACAACATTTTTGTTATATTCTGGCAGGTCACCTTGAAAGCGTTGCCCAATCACTACTGATACAGACTGGGGTGTTGCTAAACTCTGTCACTATGGATAGGATCTGGGTCACAAATCTTCAGTATTGAAAGAATATCATTTTTAAAAACACATCTGCATATTATCCTCAGACTCATGTTGGCATTGAGTACATAATTATATCTAGAATGTACTGTTTTATCTCCCTTAGAATAATGAAAAACAAATGCATTAAATGGTAATGTATGTAAATATAAGCAAGTGGCTATTTATATGTAGCTGCTTTATATTTATTCACACGTGAGGATCCTGCTGACCTTGAGAAAGAAAAAAAAACTACAACCCAAAGCAGAAATTTCTTGTTAAAGGGACATTCTGCTACAAAAAAAAAAAAAAAAAAAAAAAAAATGTGCTCACTGCTTGAAATGCTCTGACAAATTAGTACATGGTGTTTTTGTAACAGAATGTACCTTAAAAGGGACATGAAACCCATTTTTGTCTATCAGGGTTCAGATAGAGCATGCAATTTTAAACAACTTTCTAATTTACATCTTTTTTCTAATTCGTTTTGTGCTCTAGATATCCTTTGTTGAAAAGGATGCCTAGATAGACTCAGGAGCTGCTGATTGGTGGCTGCAGAAATATATCTCATGTTATTGATTCACCCAATGCATTCAGCTAGCTCCCAGTAGTGCATTTATGTTTCTTCAACAAAGGATACCAAGAGAATGAAGCAAATTAGATCATAGAAGTACAGTGGAAAGTTGATTAAAATTGTATTCCTCTATCCGAATCATGAAAGAAAAATGTTGAGTTGCACGTCCCTTTAAACCCAGAATTAAAACATGAATAGATTGCACCCATCTTGCTAAATATGATATACACTGAGCCAACTAAAAAGTAATTCCCCTTGGTACAGTTGAAGTTCTACTGAAGCCTTCATCACACAATGGAAAGGAGAATATCTCTGTCTCCCTGAGATTTCCAACCAAGCAGTAATTTGTTCAGTCAGTTTATGACGTTTGGCTAAAAACTAAATACTAAATGTGCACAGTCACCTAATCTAACAATAGAAAGTGAAGAAAACGCCAGTTTACAGGATGATGCACTATATTTTGTTGCTGTGGAAATGGCAGCTAAAAATAACTTTCGAGTAATATTTATATTCTCAATGCACAACGGCTCAGAAGGTAAACTGTGCAGCATCGCGTCTAGATTTTATAGCGGGGAGGGCCCCTGTGACATAGACGTGAGGAAATCTGCTCTTTCGAGGAACAAGCAGAGAGATTTGCATTAGTTTTATTTCACACTAACATGTAACAAGGCTGAATCACCTTATGTGCCAGATCTTCTGGGCTCTATAATTATGTGAGAGCTCACTGAGCCCTTAGACATCTTGTTGTGCGATATCTGCCCTTAAAGGGACAGTCAACACCAGAATTTTTGTTGTTTAAAAAGATATCCAACACAGTTATAATAATACACGTTTTACCTCTGTAATTATCTTGTGTCTAAGCCTCTGCTGACTGCCCCCTTATTTCAGTTCTTTTGACAGACATGCAGTTTAGCCAATCAGTGCTCACTCCTAGGTCACTTTACGTGCATGAGCTCAATGTTATCTATATGAAACACATGAACTAATGCCCTCTAGTGGTCAAAATGTATTCAGATTAGAGGCAGTCTTCAAGGTCTAAGAAATTAGCATATGAACCTCCTAGGTTTAGCTTTCAACTAAGAATACCAAGAGAACAAAGCAAAATTGGTGATAAAAGTAAATTGGGAAGTTGTTTAAAATTGCATGCCCTATTTAAATCATGAAAGTTTTTTTTTGGACTTGACTGTCCTTTTAAGACCCAATAAACTTAATTAGTGAGTGATTAGGGAGTTGTGATTTGCTGGCACCAGTTACAATGAAAAACAGATTTACCCTGGAAGAGATAACACAAGGTGGGGTGTGACCTGACAATAGTGTGTGATAGTGTAAAACAAACAAACAACAGTTTTATATGCCGCCAAGAGAAACAACCTGTTATATTTGTCTGATGTATTTTCCATGACAACCTACTCCCAGGATTCCCAGCTGTAACCGCTCAGGGGAAAAACAAAGTAGAACTGAATCAGTCCGCTAAACACCTGCTCATCATCTCTGAAATCTCCTGAGGAAGGCAGGCTGCCTGCAGAAACATACTGAGTCAGTGTTTAGCCGCTTACACAGTCCTACTTTAGTTCTCCACCCCCCCCCCCCCCAAATGTTGTATCTTGGAATTAGAGGTTTAAAAGACAGGTCTAAGATCTTGAAAACTGGAAGCACTAAAAAAGGTGTCCACATACCAATATATTAATGAAGGTGGTACTAGTGAGGCTATCAATTACTACTACATATTCCTGCTTATATTTAAATCCCTACTTTGCCCCTTTTATGTCCCCTTGTCCTGCTAGAGGAAATACAATAGGACAGAGGACTTCAATACTAAAGTATGGGTACTGACATTTTAGAGTATTTGGGGTGCTACAATGAGTGAGGGTCCTTATCACCCCTCAGCACCCACCTAAAACCATCACTGCCAAGGAGTTGACAGTCGTGGAGAAAACATTAGGAGAGATTCCAGGCTTAGCTAGGGACCGTCTGGGTAAAGGGATTTAGTCTCGGACACAACAAAAAAAACCCAGAAATCAGATATGATCCCTGCCAGATACAACTTTTTACTTAATGATAGCGATTAAGCACTCTGGTTACACAAGGACAACAGTAATGAAAGACACAAACACTGTATAAAAACAGCTGACAATTTGTTCCACAAGCTCCATTCTGAATTTTATATTTTATATACTAGTAGAGTAGTAAACTGTGACCCGCTGGAATAGGGTGTAAACCTAAATAAGAGTGTACCAGTAGCGAGGCTAACAATATATATGTGCACACATTTGTATTCTCACAACCAAGACTGATTACCGTGTGTGTGATCCTCCCTCAACAAGCAAAAATAAATATTCACAATATTATTTGGTAGCCTGAAACCTGCAAAAACAGTATGACTGAGCCTTGATAAGCATGCGACTATACTGATAAGTGCATTTAATATCTAAAGTAGTGATAGTGATGAGATTTCTCCTCAGATTTGTGTGTTCTCCAAATTCTGCTGTGATCACACGTTCATGTAACACACGTATTTTCTATAACAAGCAGATTACATGTAGTTTCCGGTTGCAAAGAAATCTGGAAATTAGCCCTATATAGCCGGAATCTAATACAATCTCATGATATTCTTGTAGGAGTCTAGACGACACATTAGGGGATATTTGTTTAACATTCAATAGTAACCCCTAGTGACTCCTGATAAAAAGGAAAGAATTTGACTGCAAAAAGGAAACCTTTTGTTTGTAGAAAAGTTAAATCTTCGAATAAAAGCAAAAAATGTCAAACAGAAGATGTATGAGAGGCACTGGAACCTAATGTGACCAAACAAGAGGACTCCGAGCTGGATTGTGGGACATCTGAGATACTGAGGCACTGCAGGCTTGAATGGAACAAAGGTTGAATGACACACAAGTAATGTCACAGAGGTCAGAGAATTCCAGTCACGGTAGCCATAGGTGACACAATACCAGGGCACAGAGTGTAATACCAGTCAGGTAAGACAAAGATCCCAAACCATACTAATCCGTGGTGGAAAGATCTGCAGACAGGGACAGAATGATCTACCTAATCGACCGGTTTATTTATTCATTGGTTACTAGTGGTGTCAGAGTACAGGAATATCACAGAATGCGACTATAAACAAACGTTCATAAGGAGTAATGATGCGCACTGGACAGACTCATATAGAGGATTAAACATCTGATCCAGCCTCTCCCAAAGACGTGTATAGACCAGCCAAGGGAGGAAAAAGTGTCACTATATCACTGCACTAGATCTCAGTAAAAATGCTAAACAAAAAAATAACCACATTACTGTTTACTATGGGGCTTCTTTCTGCTTTTCTGGAAAAATGTAGTGATTGACCAATCAGAAGACTGGGCAGACACAAAGACTTCCATCCGCAATTCTGATTGGTTTCAAATTTGTTTATTATAGAAAGTATTTACAAAAGGTGGTTGGAATTTATTGATGGATTTTGCAGTAGGGGATTCTCATAATTTGGGGGGGGGGATCTGTTTACACTTATGGGGGCTGTGTGGCGAGAGGGTAGATGGGTAGGATATCAGAAGTGTTGGAAGGTCCACTATAAGTTATTTTGTAGTAGCAAGTAATATTATTGTGAAGGATCAATTTATTTTAATTTGGCTTTTAGTCCCTAACCCAAAGACGTGATTTTGCTCACTTTTAACAGGATATGAAACCCACATTTCTTCTTTCATGATTCAGATAGAGCCCCAATTTTTAAGCAACTTTATAATTTACTCCTATTATCAATTGTTCTTTGTTCTCTTGGTATCTTTATTTGAAAAGCAGTAATGTAAGCTTAGGAGCCAGCCCATTTTTGGTTCAGCACATGGGTAGCTAAATGTAGTCACCAAAGGGCAAGCTGATACCAAAAGAACGAAGAACAATTGATAATAGGAGTAAATTAGAAAGTTGCTTAAAATTACTGCTTTGTCTGAATCATTAAAGAAAAAAATGTGGGTTTAAGTTAGACAATGTAGTGACAGGGTTCCAACTATATAATGACCGTTTTGTTACAATGTGAGACTGGCTTGTGCCCTATGGTACTTTATAACTAATAATGAAGGATTTGCTAGAATTACCGCTAACAAGTGTACAGCCCGAGCTATAGGACATAACGTACATCTGGGTTAGCTGGATAAATGTCTAGTTCACAGAAGAGATAGCTGGTATGTTAGGGCTCGGCTGTCCTGCTGGATGGGACATGACCGATGACATAGATCAGGAAGGTGAAAAGCAGCAGCCCACTGGCATGGGCACAACCCATAAAACAGGGGCGTCCAACCTTTTTACACGAAGAGACACATTTTGTTTGTTTTTGCACGGAGGGCCAGACAGTACATTTGTATATATACAGCTAACCCCGACACAAATATAAACAGAACCTTCAAAAAACAGAATTTATGCTTACCTGATAAATTACTTTCTCTTGCGGTGTATCCAGTCCGCGGATTCATCCTTACTTGTGGGATATTCTCATTCCCTACAGGAAGTGGCAAAGAGAGCACACAGCAGAGTTGTCCATATAGCTCCCCCCCTAGCTCCACCCCCCAGTCATTCGACCAAAGGTTAGGAGAAAAGGAGAAACCATAGGGTGCAGTGGTGACTGTAGTTTAAACAAAAAATTTTATTAACCTGACTTAATTGCCAGGGCGGGCCGTGGACTGGATACACCGCAAGAGAAAGTAATTTATCAGGTAAGCATAAATTCTGTTTTCTCTTGCAAGGTGTATCCAGTCCACAGATTCATCCTTACTTGTGGGATACCAATACCAAAGCTTTAGGACACGGATGAAGGGAGGGAACAAGACAGGTAACCTAAACGGAAGGCACCACTGCTCCCAAAAATAGCCTCCGAAGAAGCAAAAGTATCGAATTTGTAAAATTTGGCAAAAGTATGCAGTGAAGACCAAGTCGCTGCCTTACAAATCTGTTCAACAGAAGCCTCATTCTTGAAAGCCCATGTGGAAGCCACAGCTCTGGTGGAATGAGCTGTAATACGTTCAGGAGGCTGCTGTCCAGCAGTCTCATAAGCCAATCGGATGATGCTTTTCAGCCAGAAGGAAAGAGAGGTAGCAGTTGCTTTCTGACCTCTCCTCTTACCAGAATATACAACAAACAAGGATGATGTTTGTCTGAAATCCTTGGTTGCTTGTGTAATAGCCGTTCCTTCTTTGAAGCTGGATTAGGACACAGGGAAGGAACAATGATTTCCTGGTTAATATTCTTATTAGAAACAACTTTAGGAAGAAAACCAGGTTTGGTACGCAAAACTACCTTATCTGCATGGAACACCAGATAGGGTGAATTACACTGCAAAGCAGACAATTCTGAAACTCTTCGAGCAGAAGATATAGCTACCAAAAACAAAACTTTCCAAGATAATAACTTAATATCTATGGAATGTAAAGGTTCAAACAGAACCCCTTGAAGAACTGAAAGAACTAAATTTAGACTCCATGGCGGAGCCACAGGTTTATAGACAGGCTTGATTCTGACTAAAGCCTGAGCAAAAACTTGAACGTCTGGTACCTCTGCCAGACGCTTATGTAAAAGGATAGACAGAGCAAATATCTGTCCCTTTAAGGAACTAGCTGACAAGCCTTTCTCCAATCCTTTTTGGAGAAAAGACAATATCCTTGGAATCCTAATCTTACTCCACAAGTAACCCTTGGATTCACACCAACAAAGATATTTCCGCCATATCTTATGGTAAATTTTCCTGGTGACAGGCTTTCTAGCCTGGATCAGAGTATCTATAACTGATTCAGAGAAACCACGCTTAGATAGAATTAAGCGTTCAATCTCCAAGCAGTTAGCTGCAGAGAAACTAGATTTGGATGTTTGAATGGACCCTGTATTAGAAGATCCTGCGTCGTTGGCAGTGTCCATGGTGGGACAGATGACATGTCCACTAGGTCTGCATACCAAGTCCTGCGTGGTCACGCAGGCGCTATCAGAATTACCGAAGCCTTCTCCTGTTTGATTCTGGCTACCAGACGAGGGAGAAGGGGAAACGGTGGAAAGACATAAGCCAGATTGAAGGACCAAGGCGCTACTAGAGTATCTATCAATGCCGCCTTGGGGTCCCTGGACCTGGATCCGTAGGGAGGAAGTTTGGAGTTCTGACGGGACGCCATCAGATCCAATTCTGGAATGCCCCATAGCTGGGTCAGCTGAGCAAAAACCTCCGGGTGGAGTTCCCACTCCCCTGGGTGAAAAGTCTGACGACTTAGAAAATCCGGCTCCCAGTTGTCTACACCTGGGATGTGAATTGCAGATAGATGGCAGGAGTGATCCTCCGCCCACCTGATTATTTTGGTTACTTCCTTCATCGCTAGGGAACTCTTTGTTCCCCCCTGATGATTGATATATGCTACAGTCGTGATGTTGTCCGACTGAAATCTGATGAATTTGGCCACCGCTAGTTGAGGCCATGCCTGAAGCGTGTTGAATATCGCTCTCAGTTCCAAAATGTTTATCGGGAGAAGAGACTCTTCCCGAGACCATAGGCCCTGAGCTTTCAGGGAGTCCCAGACCGCGCCCCAGCCTAACAGACTGGTGTCGGTCGTTACAATGATCCACTCCGGTCTGGGGAAGCACATTCCCTGAGACAGGTGATCCTGAGGCAACCACTAGAGAAGAGAATCTCTGGTTTTCTGGTCCAGATGTATTTGAGGAGACAAATCTGCATAATCTCCATTCCACTGTTTGAGCATGCACAGTTGCAGTGGTCTGAGATGTATTCGAGCAAAAGGGACTACGTCCATTGCCGCTACCAATAATCCGATTACCTCCATGCACTAAGCTACAGATGGCCGAGGAATGGAATGAAGAACTCGGCAAGTAGTTAAAAGCTTTAACTTTCTGACCTCCATCAGAAATATTTTCATTTCTACTGAGTCTATTAATGTTCCCAGGAAGGGAACCATTGTGAGAGGGGACAGTGAACTTTTTTCGATGTTCACCTTCCACCTGTGAGACCTTAGAAAGGCCAGAACAATCTCCGTATGAGCCTTGGCTCTGGGAAAAGACGACGCCTGTATTAAGATGTTGTCCAAATAAGGTGCTACTGCAATGCCCCGCGGTCTTAATACCGCCAGAAGGGACCCTAGCACTTTTGTGAAAATTCTGGGAGCGGTGGCCAACCCGAAGGGAAGGGCCATGAAATGGTAATGCTTGTCCAGAATGAATATGTAGGTACGCATCCTTTAGATCCACGGTAGTCATATATTGACCTTCCTGGATCATAGGTAAGATTGTCCGGATGGTCTCCATCTTGAATGATGGAACTCTGAGGAATTTGTTTAGAATTTTTAGATCCAGGATTGGCCTGAAAGTTCCTTCCTTTTTGGGAACCACAAACAGGTTTGAGTAAAAACCCAGTCCTTGTTCTGTAATTGGGACTGGATATATCACTCCCATCTTGAGTAGATCTTCTACACAGCGTAAGAATGCCTCTTTCTTTGTCTGGTCTGTAGACAGACGAGAAGTGTGGAACCTTCCCCTTGGAGGGGAGTCCTTGAATTCTAGAAGATATCCCTGAGTAACAATCTCTAATGCCCAGGGATCGGAAACATCTCTTGCACAAGCTTGAGCGAAGAGAGAGAGTCTGCCCCCTACCAGATTCGGTCCCGGATCGGGGGCTACCCCTTCATACTGTCTTAGTAGCAGCTGCAGGCTTCTTGGCCTGTTTACCCTTGTTCCAGCCCTGCAAAGGCTTCAAGGTTGCCTTGGGCTGTGAAGCGTTACCCTCTTGCTTTGCGGTTGCAGTGGTTGAAGCAAGACCGCTCCTGAAGTTGCGAAAGGAACAAAAATTAGCCTTGTTTTTAGCCTTAAAAGGCCTATCTTGCGGGAGAGCATGGCCCTTTCCCCGTAGAGAGGCCCTGCTGCCAGAGCCGACAAAGAGAATGACTGGGGGGTGGAGCTAGGGGGGAGCTATATGGACAGCTCTGCTGTGTGCTCTCTTTGCCACTTCCTGTAGGGAATGAGAATATCCCACAAGTAAGGATGAATCCGTGGACTGGATACACCTTGCAAGAGAAAAAGCAATGATTCATCTAAATATACCCGATTCATTTGCTTACACAAGCATCTCCTCTGCCTGGCAACATGGTACAATGAGGCATCTGTAATATTGTACTGATCTAGACAGACACACATAACCTACATCTCCTAACATAAAAAGTGAAAATGTTTCCCTGGGTCAGACATACATTAGCCTGGACTAGTTGAGGGCCATACACAAATATTGTGGCCCCAGGGCCTAAGGCTGGACAAGCTTGCCACAAAACAAACTACTACAGCATCTTCTTGCTGAGCATCTCTCTCATTGTTTAGGGCAGGATACATAATTAATACGCGATAGAATGAAGGACATTAATAATATACAGGTCATATGCGCCTCGGGTACTGTTTACAAAGTCAGACAATTATCCATACAACAGAAATCTTTATGGCAGCTGCAGGGAATCTAACCTAGAGAATATAAATAGTTTTTAGAACATACAAATAAATAAAACACTAATGCCTCTAGCTTCTTTAGTATTTATATTATTTTATACAGATAGAACCACAAATATTCTGCCAGCTCCTCTGTTTATTCACACTGCACTCCCTCTCAATACATTTTCCTATCATTCCATCATTTGTTTCCTTCCTGTTTACTCCTCAATTCCACCATCAGTCTCAGCTCGTCCTCTGCCCATATTCTGCCCCTCTCCGTTCCGTTTTGAATTGTCCCAATCACACCCTCCTAGAGCCGCACAAAGCTCTGGCACAAAAGCTTCAGTCCCAGCACACACTCTGCAGTCCAATCTCGTTCACAATCTCCTTAAACTGTCACATCCTTTTTCTGCTTCACACTGGTGCCCGAGGGAAGTTGTGCCCGGCTAGCACAGAGCTGTAAACACTGATCCCTGGGCACAACGGCACAGCCGGGTCACAGGTTAACCTGTCACAGGGGGCAATACATGAGAGCTATGAAACATTATATGACAAAACATCTGTGTGGTTCACAATGCTCTGAACTACTGAGGAAGACATCTTTAAAGGGACAGTCTAGAAAAAATTAAACTATCATGATTCAGATAGGGCATGCAATTTTAAACTTTGCAATTTACTTTTATAATCAAATTTGCTTTTTTCTCTTGGTATTCTTTGTTGAAAGGTAGGTAGGCTCATATGCTAATTTCTAAGCCCTTGAAGGCTGCCTCTTATCTCACTGCATTTTGACAGTTTTTCACAGTCAGACAGTGCTTGTTCATGTGTGCCATATAGATAATATTCTATTCTTCCTGTGGAATTATTTATGAGTCGGCACAGATTGGCTAAAATTCCAGTCTGTCAAAAGAACTGCAATAAAGGGGCAGTCTGTAGAGGCTTATATACAAGGTAATCACAGAGGTAAAACATGTATTAATATAACTGTGTTGGTTATGCAAAACTGGGGAATGGGAAATAAAGGGATTATCTATCTTTTTAAACAATAACAATTCTGGAGTAGACTGTCCCCTTTAATGGTTGGAAAGATTTGTACTTGTAAATAGATATCTGATGTTGAAAGTCTCAAACAGTAGAAGTTGCTGTTCCTTTACCTGATGCACAGCAAAAACCTCTGTATGTCTCAAGTATTAAAACAAAAACACAAGTAAAACTGACAGTTCTAGGTACTGGCACTCTTAGCCAGCTGGGTTTACATCCTGACAAACCAGGATGCAAAATCCAATAGGTAGAGATTACATATAAATATCACAACACACAGGACGGTCAGCTCTTGCTCAGATGCAGAGTTAGTTTAAAGGGATACTGAACCCAAATTATTATTATTATTATCGGTTATTTGTAGAGCGCCAACAGATTCTGCAGCGCTATAACCCAAATGTTTTCTTTCATGATTGAGATAGTCCAAGCAGGAATCTAATCTTATGAGCTGGCCCCTTTTTGGTTCAGCACCCTGGGTAGCGCTTACTGATTGGTGACTACATGTAGCCACCAATCAGCAAGCCCTTCCCAGGTGCTGAACCAAAGATGGGCTGGCTCGTAAGATTAGATTTGTGCTTTTTCAAATAAAGATACCAAGAGAACGAAGAAAAATTGATAATAGGAGTAAATTAGAAAGGTGCTTAAAATGACATTCTCTATCTGAATCATAAGAGAAAAAAATTGGGTTCAGAATCCCTTTAAAGCATTTGGACAAATGGGGATAGGATCAGGTGCTGTGTCAAGGCTTCGTAATACCTGGGTCCCTAACCTATAGCCTCACATGTTAGATTCCAACCCAACACACTGAGAAGCAAGCGAGTGTGTCACAGCTCATCTTACACACATATACAGGTATACATAATGTGACAAATGCTGTAACTGACCTCTCGTTGTACTAAGCTTTGAGGTTTGACTATGTGAGTTGTTTTTTTACTGTGCAAGTGTGATATCATGAATTAAAGAGAATTACACTATTGCCGCTTCCTTTCTATCCGCTCTGAGTGGATGTTAAATCCAGCAGAATACAAATCAAGCATCTTCCATACTTCAGGAGAGTACCTGAGACTCGCATCAAGGAGGAGACAACGGGATTTTGCTAATTTCAGGTGGCTTTTACCTTATACTGACTGAGGTAACTAAAAGTATGTAGGAACAGTACTGGGGATACAGTTTAAATGACACTTAGGGGCCGATTTATCAAGAGCCGAATGGCCCCTGATTCCACGCGAGCCCCAGAACTGCTTGTCCAATGTTAAATGCCGACAGCGTATGCTGTCGGCATTCAGCGATGTCTGGCGGACATGATACGCTACAGCGTATGATGTCCGCCACACATTGATAAATCGGCCCCCTAAACTGAACCTGAGCTGGATCTGTGCTGTTCTTTACTCTTCATTAAAGGGATGTTAGACAATAAATACATGCTAGACAGTGTGATATAAAAAAAAAACAGAATTTATGTTTACCTGATAAATTACTTTCTCCAACGGTGTGTCCGGTCCACGGCGTCATCCTTACTTGTGGGATATTCTCTTCCCCAACAGGAAATGGCAAAGAGCCCAGCAAAGCTGGTCACATGATCCCTCCTAGGCTCCGCCTACCCCAGTCATTCGACCGACGTTAAGGAGGAATATTTGCATAGGAGAAACCATATGGTACCGTGGTGACTGTAGTTAAAGAAAATAAATTATCAGACCTGATTAAAAAAAAACCAGGGCGGGCCGTGGACCGGACACACCGTTGGAGAAAGTAATTTATCAGGTAAACATAAATTCTGTTTTCTCCAACATAGGTGTGTCCGGTCCACGGCGTCATCCTTACTTGTGGGAACCAATACCAAAGCTTTAGGACACGGATGAAGGGAGGGAGCAAATCAGGTCACCTAAATGGAAGGCACCACGGCTTGCAAAACCTTTCTCCCAAAAATAGCCTCAGAAGAAGCAAAAGTATCAAACTTGTAAAATTTGGTAAAAGTGTGCAGTGAAGACCAAGTCGCTGCCCTACATATCTGATCAACAGAAGCCTCGTTCTTGAAGGCCCATGTGGAAGCCACAGCCCTAGTGGAATGAGCTGTGATTCTTTCGGGAGGCTGCCGTCCGGCAGTCTCGTAAGCCAATCTGATGATGCTTTTAATCCAAAAAGAGAGAGAGGTAGAAGTTGCTTTTTGACCTCTCCTTTTACCAGAATAAACAACAAACAAGGAAGATGTTTGTCTAAAATCCTTTGTAGCATCTAAATAGAATTTTAGAGCGCGAACAACATCCAAATTGTGCAACAAACGTTCCTTCTTTGAAACTGGTTTCGGACACAGAGAAGGTACGATAATCTCCTGGTTAATGTTTTTGTTAGAAACAACTTTTGGAAGAAAACCAGGTTTAGTACGTAAAACCACCTTATCTGCATGGAACACCAGATAAGGAGGAGAACACTGCAGAGCAGATAATTCTGAAACTCTTCTAGCAGAAGAAATTGCAACTAAAAACAAAACTTTCCAAGATAATAACTTAATATCAACGGAATGCAAGGGTTCAAACGGAACCCCCTGAAGAACTGAAAGAACTAAATTGAGACTCCAAGGAGGAGTCAAAGGTTTGTAAACAGGCTTAATTCTAACCAGAGCCTGAACAAAGGCTTGAACATCTGGCACAGCAGCCAGTTTTTTGTGAAGTAACACCGACAAGGCAGAAATCTGTCCCTTCAGGGAACTTGCAGATAATCCTTTTTCCAATCCTTCTTGAAGGAAGGATAGAATCCTAGGAATCTTAACCTTGTCCCAAGAGAATCCTTTAGATTCACACCAACAGATATATTTTTTCCAAATTTTGTGGTAAATCTTTCTAGTTACAGGCTTTCTGGCCTGAACAAGAGTATCAATAACAGAATCTGAGAACCCTCGCTTCGATAAAATCAAGCGTTCAATCTCCAAGCAGTCAGCTGGAGTGAAACCAGATTCGGATGTTCGAACGGACCCTGAACAAGAAGGTCTCGTCTCAAAGGTAGCTTCCAAGGTGGAGCCGATGACATATTCACCAGATCTGCATACCAAGTCCTGCGTGGCCACGCAGGAGCTATCAAGATCACCGACGCCCTCTCCTGATTGATCCTGGCTACCAGCCTGGGGATGAGAGGAAACGGCGGGAACACATAAGCTAGTTTGAAGGTCCAAGGTGCTACTAGTGCATCCACTAGAGCCGCCTTGGGATCCCTGGATCTGGACCCGTAGCAAGGAACTTTGAAGTTCTGACGAGAGGCCATCAGATCCATGTCTGGAATGCCCCACAGCTGAGTGACTTGGGCAAAGATTTCCGGATGGAGTTCCCACTCCCCCGGATGCAATGTCTGACGACTCAGAAAATCCGCTTCCCAATTTTCCACTCCTGGGATGTGGATAGCAGACAGGTGGCAGGAGTGAGACTCCGCCCATAGAATGATTTTGGTCACTTCTTCCATCGCTAGGGAACTCCTTGTTCCCCCCTGATGGTTGATGTACGCAACAGTTGTCATGTTGTCTGATTGAAACCGTATGAACTTGGCCCTCGCTAGCTGAGGCCAAGCCTTGAGAGCATTGAATATCGCTCTTAGTTCCAGAATATTTATCGGTAGAAGAGATTCTTCCCGAGACCAAAGACCCTGAGCTTTCAGGGATCCCCAGACCGCGCCCCAGCCCATCAGACTGGCGTCGGTCGTGACAATGACCCACTCTGGTCTGCGGAATGTCATCCCTTGTGACAGGTTGTCCAGGGACAGCCACCAACGGAGTGAGTCTCTGGTCCTCTGATTTACTTGTATCTTCGGAGACAAGTCTGTATAGTCCCCATTCCACTGACTGAGCATGCACAGTTGTAATGGTCTTAGATGAATGCGCGCAAAAGGAACTATGTCCATTGCCGCTACCATCAACCCAATCACTTCCATGCACTGAGCTATGGAAGGAAGAGGAACGGAATGAAGTATCCGACAAGAGTCTAGAAGCTTTGTTTTTCTGGCCTCTGTCAGAAAAATCCTCATTTCTAAGGAGTCTATTATTGTTCCCAAGAAGGGAACCCTTGTTGACGGGGATAGAGAACTCTTTTCCACGTTCACTTTCCATCCGTGAGATCTGAGAAAGGCCAGGACAATGTCCGTGTGAGCCTTTGCTTGAGGAAGGGACGACGCTTGAATCAGAATGTCGTCCAAGTAAGGTACTACAGCAATGCCCCTTGGTCTTAGCACAGCTAGAAGGGACCCTAGTACCTTTGTGAAAATCCTTGGAGCAGTGGCTAATCCGAAAGGAAGCGCCACGAACTGGTAATGTTTGTCCAGGAATGCGAACCTTAGGAACCGATGATGTTCCTTGTGGATAGGAATATGTAGATACGCATCCTTTAAATCCACCGTGGTCATGAATTGACCTTCCTGGATGGAAGGAAGAATAGTTCGAATGGTTTCCATCTTGAACGATGGAACCTTGAGAAACTTGTTTAAGATCTTGAGATCTAAGATTGGTCTGAACGTTCCCTCTTTTTTGGGAACTATGAACAGATTGGAGTAGAACCCCATCCCTTGTTCTCTTAATGGAACAGGATGAATCACTCCCATTTTTAACAGGTCTTCTACACAATGTAAGAATGCCTGTCTTTTTATGTGGTCTGAAGACAACTGAGACCTGTGGAACCTCCCCCTTGGGGGAAGTCCCTTGAATTCCAGAAGATAACCTTGGGAGACTATTTCTAGCGCCCAAGGATCCAGAACATCTCTTGCCCAAGCCTGAGCGAAGAGAGAGAGTCTGCCCCCCACCAGATCCGGTCCCGGATCGGGGGCCAACATTTCATGCTGTCTTGGTAGCAGTGGCAGGTTTCTTGGCCTGCTTTCCCTTGTTCCAGCCTTGCATTGGTCTCCAAGCTGGCTTGGCTTGAGAAGTATTACCCTCTTGCTTAGAGGACGTAGCACCTTGGGCTGGTCCGTTTCTACGAAAGGGACGAAAATTAGGTTTATTTTTTGCCTTGAAAGGCCGATCCTGAGGAAGGGCGTGGCCCTTACCCCCAGTGATATCAGAGATAATCTCTTTCAAGTCAGGGCCAAACAGCGTTTTCCCCTTGAAAGGAATGTTAAGTAGCTTGTTCTTGGAAGACGCATCAGCCGACCAAGATTTCAACCAAAGCGCTCTGCGCGCCACAATAGCAAACCCAGAATTCTTAGCCGCTAACCTAGCCAATTGCAAAGTGGCGTCTAGGGTGAAAGAATTAGCCAATTTGAGAGCATTGATTCTGTCCATAATCTCCTCCAAAGGAGGAGAATCACTATCGACCGCTCTTATCAGATCATCGAACCAGAAACATGCGGCTGTAGCGACAGGGACAATGCATGAAATTGGTTGTAGAAGGTAACCTTGCTGAACAAACATTTTTTTAAGCAAACCTTCTAATTTTTTATCCATAGGATCTTTGAAAGCACAACTATCCTCTATGGGTATAGTGGTGCGTTTGTTTAAAGTGGAAACCGCTCCCTCGACCTTGGGGACTGTCTGCCATAAGTCCTTTCTGGGGTCGACCATAGGAAACAATTTTTTAAATATGGGGGGAGGGACGAAAGGAATACCGGGCCTTTCCCATTCTTTATTAACAATGTCCGCCACCCGCTTGGGTATAGGAAAAGCTTCTGGGAGCCCCGGCACCTCTAGGAACTTGTCCATTTTACAAAGTTTCTCTGGGATGACCAACTTGTCACAATCATCCAGAGTGGATAATACCTCCTTAAGCAGAATGCGGAGATGTTCCAACTTAAATTTAAATGCAATCACATCAGGTTCAGCCTGTTGAGAAATGTTCCCTGAATCAGTAATTTCTCCCTCAGACAAAACCTCCCTGGCCCCATCAGACTGGGTTAGGGGCCCTTCAGAAATATTATTATCAGCGTCGTCATGCTCTTCAGTATCTAAAACAGAGCAGCCGCGCTTACGCTGATAAGTGTTCATTTTGGCTAAAATGTTTTTGACAGAATTATCCATTACAGCCGTTAATTGTTGCATAGTAAGGAGTATTGGCGCGCTAGATGTACTAGGGGCCTCCTGAGTGGGCAAGACTCGTGTAGACGAAGGAGGGAATGATGCAGTACCATGCTTACTCCCCTCACTTGAGGAATCATCTTGGGCATCATTGTCATTATCACATAAATCACATTTATTTAAATGAATAGGAATTCTGGCTTCCCCACATTCAGAACACAGTCTATCTGGTAGTTCAGACATGTTAAACAGGCATAAACTTGATAACAAAGTACAAAAAACGTTTTAAAATAAAACCGTTACTGTCACTTTAAATTTTAAACTGAACACACTTTATTACTGCAATTGCGAAAAAACATGAAGGAATTGTTCAAAATTCACCAAATTTTCACCACAGTGTCTTAAAGCCTTAAAAGTATTGCACACCAAATTTGGAAGCTTTAACCCTTAAAATAACGGAAACGGAGCCGTTTTGAACTTTAACCCCTTTACAGTCCCTGGTATCTGCTTTGCTGAGACCCAACCAAGCCCAAAGGGGAATACGATACCAAATGACGCCTTCAGAAAGTCTTTTCTAAGTATCAGAGCTCCTCTCACATGCGACTGCATGCCATGCCTCTCAAAAACAAGTGCGCAACACCGGCGCGAAAATGAGGCTCTGCTTATGCTTTGGGAAAGCCCCTAAAGAATAAGGTGTCTAAACCAGTGCCTGCCGATATTATTATATCAAAATACCCAGATAAAATGATTCCTCAAGGCTAAATATGTGTTAATAATGAATCGATTTAGCCCAAAAAAAGTCTACAGTTTTAATAAGCCCTTGTGAAGCCCTTATTTACGATCGTAATAAACATGGCTTACCGGATCCCATAGGGAAAATGACAGCTTCCAGCATTACATCGTCTTGTTAGAATGTGTCATACCTCAAGCAGCAAGAGACTGCACACTGTTCCCCCAACTGAAGTTAATTGCTCTCAACAGTCCTGTGTGGAACAGCCATGGATTTTAGTGACGGTTGCTAAAATCATTTTCCTCATACAAACAGAAATCTTCATCTCTTTTCTGTTTCTGAGTAAATAGTACATACCAGCACTATTTCAAAATAACAAACTCTTGATTGAATAATAAAAACTACAGTTAAACACTAAAAAAACTCTAAGCCATCTCCGTGGAGATGTTGCCTGTACAACGGCAAAGAGAATGACTGGGGTAGGCGGAGCCTAGGAGGGATCATGTGACCAGCTTTGCTGGGCTCTTTGCCATTTCCTGTTGGGGAAGAGAATATCCCACAAGTAAGGATGACGCCGTGGACCGGACACACCTATGTTGGAGAAAACATAGCATAATATGTAGATGCATTTTGTACAATTATATTGGTTGCTTAAATATTGAACATATATTGAATATATAAGTATAAAGGTGTAGTTTCCATAAAGTAATGGCTGCCATGTTTGGGCTAGTTTTCTATTTATCTTTATTTGGGCAAACAAGGCTGTGTAGAAACCCTTTTGGATAATCCTATGTTCCACACAGCCTTGTTTGGACATTCTCTTATAGCCTGTTTTATATCTGTTCCTAATTGTCCTTTATCAGGATAGATAGCTAGATAGATAGGGGAAACTTACTTTAAAACATGGTGACGCCCATTACTTTATAGAGTTAAATTACAGGAAAAGGGGACAAAATAAAAAAGGAACGTTTATTGCAAAGTTTTGTTTAACTACATATTATTATTATCGGTTATTTGTAGAGCGTCAACAGATTCTGCAGCGCTATAAACATAGGAGTATATAAGGTAACATTTATAGGGATCAAATGGGTAGAGGGCCCTGCCGAGAGTTGCACTGTTGTATTCAGCTCTTATGAAGGTGACCTGCAAACAGTTGGGCTCTTAAGGCTTACATGCTAAACATTTTAAATTATAATCTCATACTGTTTAACATTCCTTTAAATCAGTGATTACCAAAGTGGGCGGAATTGCCCCCTTGGTGGTGGTAGGATTAATAATAGGGGCACTAATAGGCATAAGAGGTGGAAAGGTGCACTGGGATTACAATAGCTAGTATGACTGGGATGGAAGAGGATGCTAGTGTGCCCCTCAAGTTATAAGTATAGTAATTAGTTGTGCTTCCATCTAGAAACGCAAAACAAAAAAACTCTCTCAATTTTTTGTATTTTAAGTTTTACTGCTCTTTGACAAGGCTTTAAAGTGAATGTAAATTTTGATGCTAAAGTGCCCGGTTTTTAAAACTTTGATTAAAAACAGGGGCACTTTAATTCATCAATATTTTCATTTCACTCCTGTTGTGAAAATAAACTTACTTTTTAATCTTCACAGCAGCTCCAGCTTCCTCCACCTGTTTCAAAGCCTCTTCCTGAGTCTAAAATGAGGTATCTGGCTTCCTCCAATCACAGCAGTGAATCAGACACTGAATCCCCCGGGGGGGAATCTGTGATTGAAGGATGACCTATCAATCATTTCTGACATCAGAAATGGCTTGTGAGACCGGAGGAAGCAGCAGCTGCTGTGAAGTTTAAAAGGTAAGTTTTTTGTCACAACAGGAGTGAAATGTAAATTTTGATGAATTAAAGTGCCCCTGTTTTTAATCAAAGTTTTAAAAACCGGGCACTTAAACATCAAAATTTACATTCACTTTAATTGGGCTTTTTCTTCTATTATAGTTCTGGTTTATTAGCAACTTACACTTTCTCTCACTACAATAAATTGCAGCCACTTGTACTGTATACTTGCATTCTTTGTTTTGCCAGCACTGTACATTAGAAAGGATTATTAACATTAACTGCACAGTTTAGAATCATTGTGTAGTAGCAGGAAACACAGTAAAGGCATTGTGCTTGTCTGAGCAGCTTTGTACATTGTCAACCATCTAAGGTTTTTCTTCTATCATCAGAAATAATGTGGCAGTGCACTACATAACACTTTGGTAAGTAGAATACACTTTCTATAAGTTGATTTATTGATGCAGTAGTACGACTATGCTCGAAGCAAATAGATCCACTACAGATCACTGACTATGGCGATTTAAGAGCCCTGTTAAATGACATGAAACCAGATTGGGAACCTGGTATCAATGCCCATCCATAAGATTAATAGTTTTTTAACAGTTACGTAATCACTAAATGTGGTTTTTAAAACTATATCAGAAGATAGAAGAGAGACACACATACATATTATATTATATATATATATATATATATATATATATATATATATATATATACACACACATACACACATATACAACAAACAGTCCCAAGGGCTCAGCACACACTTATCATCCAAAAAGTTGCCCGGGGGGCATTAAAAAAATGCACATGTAGAAGAGTAAAGGACGCACTCGCCGGGTCTTAACCAAACAGTATTTAATAATACAAAATTAGGTCACGTTTCGGGGTAATTAGCCCCATCCTCAGTATTATTAAATACTGTTTGGTTAAGACCCGGCAAGTGCGTCCTTTACTCATATATATATCTGGAGCTTGAAGGCTCGCCAGAAACACCAGTTATGAAGCAGCGGTCCATAACCTGTCCGCCTCCTCTGAGGTGGCAGACAGACATCGCCGCAATTCAACCCGATCGAGTTGATTGACACCCCCTGCTAGCGGCTGATTGGCTGCAAATCTGCAGGGTGCGGCGTTGCACCAGCAGTTCACAAGAGCTGATGGTGCAATGCTGAATGTGGAGAGCGTATTGCTCTCCGCATTCAGCGATGTCTGGCGGACATGATCCGCTGATCGGATCATGTCGGACAGACACATAATAAATAGGCCTCTTAGCCTGTACCAATGGTTCTAAAAATACTGAATGGTTTACTGCAAACAGACAGACTTAGCCTGTACCAATGGTTCTAAAAATACTGACTGGTTTACTGCAAACAGACAGACTTAGCCTGTACCAATGGTTCTAAAAATACTGACTGGTTTACTGCAAACATACAGACTTAGCCTGTACCAATGGTTCTAAAAATACTGAATGGTTTACTGCAAACAGACAGACTTAGCCTGTACCAATGGTTCTAAAAATACTGAATAATTTACTGCAAACAGACAGACTTAGCCTGTACCAATGGTTCTAAAAATACTGAATAATTTACTGTAAACAGACAGACTTAGCCTGTACCAATGGTTCTAAAAATACTGAATAATTTACTGCAAACAGCTAGATTTAGCCTGTACCAATGGTTCTAAAAATACTGAATGGTTTACTGCAAACAGCTAGATTTAGCCTGTACCAATGGTTCTAAAAATACTGAATAATTTACTGCAAACAGCTAGATTTAGCCTGTACCAATGGTTCTAAAAATACTGACTGGTTTACTGCAAACAGATAGACTTAGCCTGTACCAATGGTTCTAAAAATACTGAATAATTTACTGCAAACAGCTAGATTTAGCCTGTACCAATGGTTCTAAAAATACTGAATGGTTTACTGCAAACAGCTAGATTTAGCCTGTACCAATGGTTCTAAAAATACTGACTGGTTTACTGCAAACAGCTAGATTTAGCCTGTACCAATGGTTCTAAAAATACTGACTGGTTTACTGCAAACAGAAAGACTTAGCCTGTATCAATGGTTATAATTAAGAACATTTTACATATTTAGACAACTGGAATATGGTAGTTTAGTTATGTGATTTTCATGTGTTAGCCATACATACTTAAGCTAGTTAATATATTATTACCCCTTTCTTAGGGCACAACATGGCAGTAAATATGCCTCAAATAGTAGAAAGAAGAAAAGCGGTCCCAAAATCCATATATGTATAAAAAACAGCTTTATTTCTCCAAATTAAAACTTCACATGGTACACACAATAAAAATGTCGGGTTTTACGCGTTTCGGCGGATGCCATACTCATAAACCTTAGTAAATATGCCTATTATAAACATTGGAGCTGAGAACATATAAAGTCAGCATGTTATATGCTAGTAAGAGGCCATCTGTCGATAGGTAGAGTTGGCTGAAAACGAGCAACAAATTAGTAAAGTAAAAATGATAGAAGCTACTGGTACGTACAGAGAAGGGTACTATGGCCATGGCTTTCAGGTGAGCCACAGCTACTGGCTAGAAGAGAGGAATACTAAGGGATTAATGATGTTTTGTAGGTCTGTTCTACCGAGCACAATGTTTGCACAACAATCTATTAGGAATTTAATCTTTTTTAGATTTATAAAGCAAGTTAAAAAAGTGAAAACTAGAAATGAGTTTTTAATTGGGCTTGGTTGAAATGACTTTTCCATGACACCTACTGTACCACAGGCTTCTGCAGAGAAGAAATTATATGCTAAGACTGGACACATTTCTTCTGCTTCCTCTTTCATCACAAAATGTTTAACTGCTTAAATAATCAGGCACGTCGCTGTTTAAGTACTCAGCTATGTTGCAATGCTAAAGGTATGTTGGCGGCGTCAAAAGAGGAAGAGATTTCTTTGAATTCCCCGGGACTAACAAGATATTAGAAGACAAGAAAAGGCTGCAAATTCTGTATTCAGAATCAGAATGAGGTAAAGTTGGGCTGACAATCCAATGTGAGCCCTGGGACATGACTGGGCAGCCGAGATAAGACTATTGGTAATTTTCTCTGCATCGCTCAGCTTAATTAAAAGGGAGATAAAACTGAAACGTAAAACGCACATGAACACAATTCAGTTTTGAAAATAAGCACTTTTCCGATGTACACACATATTAGCAAAAAATATTCTATTAAAAGTTTTAGCGGTTTAGCGAAAGCTTTTACTGTGCACGGCATATGTACATATGCCTGGTGGACCCTCATTCAGACAACACACATGCTCAGAAAGCTAGAGGTGGCATGCGATCGTCAGTAGCACTGACACAATATATATTCTCTGTTCTCTTGCATTATGTGCACAATAAAAGCTCTCACTGAAACATCCATGACGTTTTTTACATTTTCTTTATCAATGACCAATTCTAGTACATCCCACAATCTACGACAGGATCATACTCAGCACAGAATACTTATGAAACCCGAATACCTAGCTGGTCTTACGCAGTTCTGAGAATAAGCCTTCAGTTTGTTGGGGCAGCATTTAGCCAGTGAATAGGATTTGATAAATGACAGTTCTGATCTATTGTCTAATTGAAGATTTGGAATCCAGAATACACTCAGATAGCAGAACAGCGAGTGATTTACCTCTGTGCATCAATGAGATGTTGTCACTGTACGCAGATAAGATCTTGCCTAATGTGTGAATTATGAGATTATTGTACAAGGAAGGAAGAAATATTTCCGGATTAATATGAAAAATTGATACCACCTGAATTCAGAAATAATCTAAGATCTCTTTATAAAAACACAATGATGATAAATGTGCCAGCTGTGTCACTTATCATTCCAACACATCAACTATAAGAAAATGATTTAACCATGTGTAAGACTTACACTGTGCAATGCATTTCAGCCCACTCTGGATATCAATACAAAACAAAGTAGGTTTAGGCCAGGTAGTTTCATTTGAGTCCTAAAACTAGTTAGTTTAAATAGCAAATGACGCTATACTGTATTATCTCACTAATGTATCTGACACATGTTAATATATTAGAAGGATATTCTATATGTTTCTTCTGCTAGTATTCCTAAACTCTGCTCACTGGTGTGAGTACATATCATTGTTGAACATATGGACTTGCAGCTTATTGAACCAAGGTAGAAAACTTTGAAGCCCCGGGGATACAGAGGAGCCAGTCATACCCTTTTTTGAACCCAGGATATCACTTTATGTAAGGTGTGATGGTCAGTTCTCCACATACTTTTGGTATATAGTGTCATCATGGCTCCTGGGATTTGTACAACCCTTGGTACAAAACACAAAGAATAAATATTACAGTAGCCAGTTCTACCAAGAAATCAAAATTAAATAGCTATAAAGGCATTCAATTTGAAATGAAGAATGAAATGGACTTCTAAGCTATATTAAATGACATAAATGTTTAAATATCCATTGACCTTTTATACAAAAATGTTATTTTAAGCTTACAAAAGTGAATTTCAGTGATCATCTGTAACAAATTCAAAAAATGCAGAGGACTCACTCGACATAAGGGTTTAAAGGATATCCAGTAGCAATCTTGGTTATTTAATCTGCTACATATAATCCTTTCACTGTTTAAAGACATCACTAACTATAAATCTGGTACAGATATCTATTTATAAATAACCATAGTGTTTATATCTTTTTCTGGTTTCTAAGTTCTGATATTACATTTAGTGGCTTGTACAAATTTATTTTACAAATCTCTTTGTTTTACCAACATAACTTATCTCACAAGGGCATTATAAAAAGTAGGTATGATTACATTCTTAACCGCATGCGGTTACCCTTTAGCACTGTTGGAGAAGTGGTAGCCTGGTGGCCATCACTAGTTTGCTTTGAGGTCAACCTCTCTTTTTAGAAGGCATATCTTTTTACACTTTAAATCATCTTAATTTTCACTCTTTAATCTACTCTCTTACCCACATATAGTGGATTGTAACCCTTTTGTTGTGGGTCCAATATAAAAGTTAAATTATGACCAGGTGTTTGAATTATATTAAGTGCTTTAGAGGCGCTTTGGTAAATACTATGTCACACACAAGGGTACATCCATAAATCAGGAGCTGACATAATACACTGTTCTGATTTTGCTCTTCCCTCTAAGTATTTTAATTACTAATTACAGAAAAATATATCTAAGCTATCTAAATTATCTCCTTGTAAAGTTTCCTTGTGAACTTCACACTTGCACTGCTCACATCGTAGCCCACAATGCAATTCTACAGACTTTTTTTGTTTCACCCATGCAATTCAATTTCAACCGAATTTCATTGACGCCCAGACTGTATACACACTTGGTGACGTCACACTATATCCTTAATTATCAGTTACTACTGAGCTGCTTTCCTAGAAATAACCTTATCATACACCACTCGTATTTCCTGTGAGAGGAAGAAATCCACTCTTCAATATTTAGTTTTTCTAATTTTACTTACAATAGCTTAAGAGCAGAGGTAGGTTTTCTCTTACACCTGTGAAGGTATGAGCACACATAATTGTGACACATTGTAAGGTTATTATCTCTAAAATTACATATCAAGTTAATACATTATTAATGTCAATTTAAAAAAATGCATGACCTTTCTATCCCTATAAAGGATGTTAAAGGCATATCCAAAATAAGTGGTATCCCAAGTATGTCAGATGTTTTATTAAAGTATTTTCATGTTTTTACTGTGGTATATTATATTTATCATTTATTTGTAAAGGGCTGACAAATTCTGTAATACTGGGTACGAGTAGGGGTATACAAGGACACTGGTACAAAATAAATAAATACTGATACATAAAACAGACTTGATAAGACCTCTGAACCTCAGTGATATTCATTCTTACCCTGGATATATGGATGGCCATATGTACACACTATACAGGGGAGGTAAGACTATGGAAATGTCCATTCAATATATTATATATTTATTTACCCATTTAGAAAATAATCTACTGTGGCACTCAAGAGTTAAGTAACAATATTCTTGACATAATTCTGACAGTGTTTATGTGGGTTTTTATTTTTTTAAAGATTTACTGGATATAAACACAAGTCCATTTACACAGTGTCATTTCCACACAGTCGGTTAGTTGTAGCCACTTTTCTTTTATAGTTGTCTGGATTTTCTTTTACGCTTGGCAAATCCCAAAACAAACTGGCAAGCACTTCCTATTAGCAGGGTATTTTTTCCAGACCTACCGGCTACAAACTCACTAATGCAGAACACAAGAATTCACAGGGAGATCACTGGAACTAGTCTGCCCAATTTATAGAAGAACAGAATTTCTTTGTGCTCACAATTTCGATACATGCAGTGTATAGCCAGAGTATAATCTGCAGCTGACTGTAAAATCCTTCCTACATAATATAAAGCTAATTTTTCTTTCCTTCCCAGCACGGTCACTTGACCGGGTTCTTACATCTCCAAACTCTTTTGTCTTATAGACCCAAGTGACAAAAGTAACCATGGAGCTGATGGAAACAAATGCCACTAAATCCACTCACAGCCCAGAACAAACTCTGCATTATTAATTGTAAAGTCTCGGGTGACTATAGGACACCAAAATGCCCAACTCTGTCATGCTGACTTAAAGGTTCTAATGACCAGCTCAAAATATATGAGAAAATCACCAGAATTTTATTGTAAGAATGATTAGGCTCTTACTTTGCGCCCAATACAGTGTATGATGCTGATGTTTGTCTGTGCAGCTGGTAGCAAGTGTTGCCCAAATACTGATTTGTTTGCCAACTACTGTTCAGCAGCACCAGCCTCAGTGTGTGCCTAAATATAACTGATATAGCCGAGGAGGTTTTGTTAGATGCAGTGATGAGCTGTAAGTAGGGTCCTATGCCAACAACACACTCACTGGGACAGTATTAGTGCCAACAGCCGCACATCACACATCCAAGCACCACTCTCCCTCACTGCAAATAAGTTAATGCAAATTAAAACCCATCTTGTTCCCCAAGGAGTTTCCTAATAGTCTTGTGTTTATTTTATCATGGTGCTGAGATGGTGGTGTGTATGTGGAACGGAATGCCAGGAGAATTGGGTACAACCTTTAAGATTTAGGAATATTTGGACTTTTGAAGGACGGAGATTTACACACAAAGAATATGATTTGTTCTTTCTTAATTCATTTCCTCCCTGAACTAAGGAAATTTCCAGTGACGTGATTATATTGCATATTTGTTTTTTTGGGGGGGATAATCTCCGATTCCGGGCACATGTTCTATGGTATAACTGTCTTGAGATTATTTCCTACATTGCAAAAATCTGCAGAGGTTTGGGATCCCCATGGGTATCTATGATGTGGCATTTAGAAAGGAGGTCTCTTTTGGGCTTATGTTTATATTGGTTTGTATATTGTAACATCCGAGTCTCCAATGCTTTACATTAGAGCAGCATAATAATACAAATATATGTAATTTGGTGACCTGGTATCTGTGAATCTCCTGCAGTTTATACATAATATATAAACCTTACACTCCCTTTACCCACCTATTACTTTAGTATAACTGCTGGTTTGGTTGGGGGAGAGCAGCTATTCACCCCTATACTTTACTGTATCACCTCCAGACCTCACAGGTACCAGCTACCCTTAATTCATAAGATAGAAGCAGAATAACAAAAGAGGTTATGGGGGGGGGTAAAACAAAAATAAGGGTAGAAATAGGTAGCGCAAGACAATGGTGCCCACCCATACCCCTACACAAAGAGAGTTATCTTTGTGGTCAACTTAACGCACCCTAAAGGCCATCTGCCATTTCTTCCCTATGTCCAGTAGACGTGCGCTTTTAGTGCTTTCCAAGTAAATTAGGTTTTAAAAGGAACGTTTTACTAGCAAGCAGTTTAGTTTTTTGTTGGGTTTTACATTACACAATTGTACGTTTTACAATTACTGAAAACTTTACATTATCATTTACAGCTATAATATCATCAAAGTTTATGTTCTCAGCTACTGACACAGCTGTGCAATAAAAACAAATAAAGATTATTAGCAGCCAGTGCAATAAAGATAACACAGATAATTCATACATACTCTTGTTCAGAAACTGTTAAAAGGGACAGTTTACACGAAAATTTTCTTCCCTTTAAATTGTTCCAAATTATCAATTTTACCTGCTGGAGTGTATTAAATTGTTTATAAGTAGCTTGTTTACCATTATTTTCTGCATTTGAAATAGCTGATTTAGCCTGTGATATCCCCACCTGAACTGAAAGTTTCTATACCTAAGTATTGACAAGCCTTACTAAACACAGACAGCAGAAGAAATTACACTCACGGTGGGGTGTAGCAGAGATACCTAATAAAATGTTAATTTTACATTGTTCTCTCGAAGGCCCGGATATTCAAAGCATCGACAGACCATCGAGAAACTGCCTTACTGGCCTCACAGTCCAATGGTTTGTCGAGAGATTCAAAGAAAAGGGGCTTGTCCAAGCAATACTGGCAAGTGATGATGTCTCTCCTATAGAAATGACATCACCAACCGCATTGCCGACATCGTCACTTGGCATAATACTATATATATTGAAGCGTGCATACATGACGCAGACAGTGCGCTGACTGAAACGAAAAACGATAGTTTCCATGTGGGCACAATCCACAGATTGCCGTTGGGACCTAAGTTTAATTACACCTACACTAACTAGCTCAGGCGATGTAGCTATCACCTTCGAGACAAACAGAGCCGCAACCCTCCTCACAACCTGCGCTGATTTGAACATATGATGTGCCTGAATCAAAGTGCAGCCTACTCCCACTAGTACGCCCCTTTAACACATCCTGAACGCCTATAACTATGCCCCACCTCAGCTACACTCCCTCTGCTCCACCTCGCTATCTCCCACTGACACCTATGTCACAGCTAACCTAAACTCCCCCTACACCTCCCAGCTAACTCCCCCTGACCACTTACACCTACTTCACGCCTAACCTACGCACCCCTGGAACACCCAGCTAAGTCCCTATTACTGCCTACACTTAATGTCTATCCTACACTCCCCTGGAACGCCCCAGCTAACTCCCACATACTGCCTACTGTGTGAAAAATACCTCACTATAATAAACCTCTTAATTTTAACTAAGAAGCTGTGTTGCTAAAATTATAATCAATGTTTAAATAAAGTGTCACAGAGATGCGTTAAAACGCCAGCGGCCAACCACTAGAGGGCCGACAAAACCACATTGACCTAGCCAGGCTCCTGTAACTAAGCGCCGGACAGAAATTGAGCCCTGTTCTGCCGCTTCTTAAAAAGGGTACCAATCCAGCACCAATTCATCTCTATTTGGATACAATTGTGACTATTTTTTGATATTTTTATTTTTTTATTGTTTATATATATATATATATATATATATATATATATATATATTTTTTTTTTTTCCAGAACTGGGATTTTTTCATATTGGCCAAATTTGTCATATGTACATAGTCATTTACCAGACTATTGTTGTCTGGTTCCTAGCTAACTGTTGGTTGTTATTCTGTTTATTTCTTGTTGAATTTTATTGTAACATTATTGCTTATTTTAAATATATTTTACTGTTATTACTTTAGATTATACAATCATTATGTCACTATATATAGAGTTTTTTTTTAATCTATACCCCACAGTATAGTATTGTTTGCAACACGTCACTGACTATACCATTAAACGGCATTAAAAAGTATTCTATGGGATATACATTTTATTTATAAGTTTTATTTATTCACTTTTTTACCAGCACAATACATTTTTTCATACCTTCCCCTCTCCCCTTTTTATTGCATCACCGCCATTATATACAATTGATTTACCTTCACATCACATCCTAGACATTGTATTGTAATTAACACACTTTTTTGTCACTTTATTGTAACTATATTGTCACTTGTTATAGACTTTATATCCATACGCGCTTATTTACCTTGGTCATTATAAGCTATATCTGATTTTCTTAGTACCCTTATTTCTCTTTGAGTTTTTTTCCAGTCTCTATCCTCTCTCAGGCTGGGACACTTTTTAATACTATTGACTTACCTTATGAGTGTCTAATAACATTTGGGACACCGTTATTTAGTACCCCTTTATTTCTACTTTCTTTAGTATACTTAAGCCTCTTTTGGGGCGCTCCTTCACACATCTTATAATTTCCAATTACCTGCAAACTCAACCCATTTTAATGCAAAATCACATACACAAATTTTATAATCTGCAGCTGGTAGAACTATTCATTGAAAATACATTAAGGGAAAAACAATTTTACAGTATACCGTCCCTTTATTACTTGGAGCACATGCAACAACATTAAACCAATTAGTACTAAAATGGGGGGGGGGGGGATTGTAGAACAACAGATCTATAGGAACCAACACCCTGAGCTTTTTAGACAGGATAAATAAGCTACTGGTGCTTGTTAGCTGCCATTATCTGCCTCTAATTTGTCACTGAGTGTAATTTATCAGAACGTGTAACTAGAGAAAGGGGCCACATGAAGAAGTAATTATTATAAATATTTTATTTGTGTCTTTGAGGCTGGAGGGAAATGTTTTAAGGAGGATATGGGTGGAGCTTGGTAGATTGTGGGTGGGTCTTTAATATATGGTGGCTACTGTATGTGGGAGATGTGATCTTCCAATCTTCCTGCAACAATTTATTATTTACAGATGGAGATAGAAGGGCTGGGTCTTTTGGGTTATTAGAGAAAGGGGCCACATGACTGGGTGGTGCAGTGCAGAAGTAGTAATTATTATAATTATTTTATTTGTGTCTATGAGGCTGGAGGGAAATATTTTAAGGAGAATATGGGTGGAGCTTGGTAGATTGTGGGTGGGTCCTGGTAGATTGTGGGTGGGTCCTGGTAGATTGTGGGTGGGTCTTGGTAGATTGTGGGTGGGTCTTGGTAGATTGTGGGTGGGTCTTGGTAGATTGTGGTTGGGGCTTCATCATATGGTGGCTCCTATAAGTGTGAGACATGATGTTTCAAACTTCCTGCAACAATTTATTTTCTTTCATACATACATACAGAATGCGATAGAAGGGCTTGACCTTTTTGATCATTATGAAATGTTAAAAAGATCATAAAATTTCCAGTTAAGTTTAAAGGGATAGTCTAGTCAAAATTAAACTTTCATGATCCAGATACAGCATCGTTTTTTTCTTGGTTCTCATAGTATCTTTATTTGAAAAGGCAAGAATGTAAGCTTAGGAGCCAGCCCATTTTTGGTTCAGCACCTCAGTAGCACTTGCTGGTTGGTGTTCCTTATGTAGCCACCAATCAGCAAGCGCTACCCAGGGTTCTGAATAAAAAAATGGGCCGACTGCTTAGCTTACATTTCAGCCTTTCAAATAAAGATACCAAGAGAACAAAGAAAAAAATATAATAGTAGTAATTTAGAAAGTTGCTTAAAATTGCCTGCTCTATCTGAATCATGAAAGGATGATTTTGAATGGACTATCCCTTTAAGGAGTATTTACTGGCGTATAAACTTATCTTCAGGTTTTGTTTTTTTTCAAAGCACCAAAGGCACAGTTGACTTCAGAGCATTCCAGGTAATGGGCACACTACCTGACTAATTTTACTACCTACCCAGCTAAAATATAAGCCAATATTAACCTAACATTAGCCAGTATTACATTTTTCAATGTTTGTTGCACAAATTAACATTAACACAATTTATGTTAAATTCATTTGTGCATTGGGTAGCTTAAGTAACATTTATAAATAACAGAAAATGCTATAAAATTGCAAAGTATTTCACCGACTGCTTTATAATGCATAATTTTCTACGGAGAATATTGTAAAACGTATTTTCTTTTCTTCAGATGGAAAGAGTCCACAGCTGCATTCATTACTTTTGGGAATTCAGACCCTGGCCACCAGGAGGAGGCAGACGCCCCAGCCGAAGGCTTAAATACCTCCCCCACTTCCCTCATCCCCCAGTCATTCTGCTGAGGAACAAGGAACAGTAGAAGAAACATCAGGGTGAAAAGGTGCCAGAATAATAGAAATAACAGACGCCCTTCAGAAAAATCCGGGTGGGGAGCTGTGGACTCTTTCCATCTGAAGAAAAAAAAATTATCAGGTAAGCATAATTTAAGTTTTTCTTCATAAATGGAAAGAGTCCACAGCTGCATTCATTACTTTTGGGAAAACAATACCCAAGTTATAGAGGACACTAAATGCTAAAGCGGGAGGGTACAAAAGGTGGTCCATTCTGAGGGCACCAGGCCTACATCCCTACCCACAAAAACCCTGCTTCGTCCGAAGCCGAGGAAACTTTTGACAAAAAGGAAAAGGCCCCAAGGACACTGACCCGCAGATAGTCCCTAAGCCTTGCTAGAGACCGCAAAAGTAAAGAGCAGCTGAAGATAGATATTAAACACTAACCATCAGACTGCTAAACATCCACTAAGTAGTGAGCACAGCACAGGCTATCCAAAAGCCCCCAGTCCTTCTCACATAGCTTGAACACAGAGAAAACACAGAACCTCAAGGAGGCTCCGACCGGCAGGTTTGAAATACAAGGGAACAGAAAATACCCCAATCACCAGCCCCAGGGAAGGACAGAAATGGGGTGAACTCTGCCACCCCAACAGAGCTTGGGAGTCAACCCAAAAAGCTCTTTCAAACAGGTATTCTCAAGGAGAACCCCATAGGAGATGAACATAGAAAAAAAGTAGTAGATCCCTACAAAGACCTAGCACACGCTATGACAGTCTCAACATGGAGACTGCAAGCTCCACAGATGGAACAGAACAACCCCAGAAGAGCAGGCTGCTCTCCTTCACAGGATAACAACACCTGTTCCAACCTCCTGCACACAGGACAGGACAACGACCCTCCAAAGAGAGGAAAACTCCTCCTCTATAGGAGGACAAACTACCCCCCCCAAAGGGAAGAGCACATAAAAAGGACAGCGCACATGCTCACAAGAAATGAGCCATAATCGGAGGAAATCAAAAACCGAATGAAATCTTCCAGACGTCCTGAGGAACACAGAAGAACTCCCCCTGAAGGGGAGCATACATCGTTCAGAGGACAAGGCCAGCCATAAGGAGCATATCCAAAGGCGCACAAAAATCCTGGCCAAACTGCTAACAGGCTCAACAAGCCAGTCCTTAGGTCCTAGCCTATGACCCCCTGAAAAACTGAATCGCTCCGAACCAGCCACAGGATCTAAGGCTCCGGACATCCCGAGTGATCCGAGAACACCCCTTGCAGGAGTCTGACACTCCAAAAGGAGCTAGGGCATGACAGAAGCGCACCAAGACTCTAGAAACCAAGGGAGAACATCGAGGACAAAGTCACCCGAAAAGCGAGTAGACAAAGGCTAGTCTCCATATCTTCCTCAGGGAATGTAACCAGAGGACCACATCCAAGGAAAAGGAATGCAGAGCATCCCAAACCCCGGTAGAAAAAACCCCTAAGCGAAGCTCGGAGAAGGAAACAACACAGCCTAACGTCCCTAATGAAGAAACAACCAACTCCCTAAGGAGGAAAAGCCACACGGCCCTCCCCATAAAGCAGAGGAGAAATGGACAAAGTCCAGAAACCTCGACCCGAAGGAAGAGAACTTCAAAAGGAACCAGACCCAAAAAGGGACATTCCAAAGTGCTTCTGAAGGGCAAAACCGCCAGGAACCGGCGGCAAGGAGGCCCTAAAACCTCCAAACCTCCAACCCACATGGAGAAGGGAACACTCTGATTTCCGAAGAAATATCGGAAAACAACTGAGTGTGTCGTAGCGGAACCTCACCGAGTTCCAGTCGAACAGTCTGAAAAGCAATAAGGACTGAACCAATCCCCCATGCCTCAGTGACCATCAGGTCCTCTCAGAATGCTTAGCTAAAACTTGTAAAATAAAAATAAGAAAGAACACAAATAATAATGTGAAGCACTCAGCGCCCTACCCGGAGCAGCCGGCAGACCAGGCGCCCTTTTGTCTGAAAAAGGCCGCAAGACAGAAGGATCTGAACCCCATCAGGACCAGGCTGAAACCAAGGGTCATCACTGTCAAGTCTGCATATAGTCACCCCCCCGAGATGGAGAGATAAACAACAGACAAACATAGGACTAAACATGTCCACACACCAGAACAAAACTTCTGTAGAAGTAAACGGTGCAATTAAAATCGCGAGTATCGATTCCAGACAAATAATTCCAGAAGAAAATATATATAAAAAAAAAAAAAAAAATCATCCTAACCGGATTAAAATAAAGGGTAGGGCAACCCGTAGGCTATCGCCCAAGAAGAACAGACAAAAAACGGACCAAATTAGAAAATGTAAACAGCACCTGACACCCCCAATGGCTGGGGCACTCACCACCTCCTATGAATCAGACACCAGCGGACCAGAATTTTTCCGTCGCCACACGGTCAGGAATGCGGAAATGGAAGCCAAAACATAACCACGCCCCCGGTCACCAGGTAAACCGCACAGTCCAGAAAAAGTGCACCCGATCATAATGGTCGCGTCATTTCACAAGGTGGTTATGTTCCACAAGCCATCAGCCTAAATAACACTACACATAAGCAGATCGAATCACATAACAAACATGATTAAAAAAAACCCTGTTCAATAACCCCCCTCAGGAGATATTAAAGGATTACTTTCTATTAGCTAAACAACTAACATATTAAAGTTAATAAACATTAATTAAAACCTACTGACCTATATTTTCTCCAAAACAAAGTTTCATAACGTTCTAAAAGTTATATATTTTATTCGCCGATGATGTCACGTTATCCTGCCCACTATTTTCAGCACTGCATGTTCAAAATACTTAAACCAATAACTTTGTGTTTAAAGCGCCATTTTGAAACCTAGGTATTGTAAACGGATTGGTACAGAGCAAAGGATACCCACGGAGTGGGTTTGGAAAACAATTAAATTTGCAGACAAGATTTCTGATATACGGTAGAGATATGTTAATGAAATGCTATTGATAAAAAGCGTATTTGGGGTAGTTAGTTAGTAACAGGCATAGAAAATATTTACTTACAGTGGCCCTTTAACCCTTGATTCCAAGACACAAAGGAGCCTCACTGAGAACCTGAGTTACAGTTAGTCCCGAAAGGTGGAAAATGAAACTATCTTACCAGAATCTACGCCGTGGAACAGGAACACGGCCCTTCAAGTGTGACAGATAGTAGTTTCGCTTCTGCTATGGACATGAGAGAAGAAGCAAGCAGCAAAACTCGTCATCGTCAATGCTGATTGCTTGTGGAGCTGTTAATTTGAGTCGGGATGGTTTCGCAGAAAGACTCTCCCTGCATCTCTGGACTCTAACTTTCACTCATGCTCTCACTGAGAGACTGACAGGACTACTTAAAACTCCAATCCCATGCCGAAGAGTACTACCCTCCATAAGAGACTATCGAAATTTCTGACACTTCTCTGCCAACCTCCTGGAATGAAAGGCAAAGGATGACAGGGGGATAAGGGAAGTGGGAGGAGTATTTGGGCCTTTGGTTGGCGTGTCTTTGCCTCCTACTGGTGGCCAGGTTCTGAATTCCCAAAAGTAATGAATGCAGCTGTTGACTCTTTCCATTTATGAAGAAAATTACACGTGTAAACACTCTGGACTGGCTGTAATGGTTCCGATATTGCAGCCCTTTTAGCACAAAGGTTTATACCCCAAGATTCAAGCTTTATGCATCTCACCCACCAGCATTATGGCATTGCCAACACAAAGTTATATGTTGAGGGGTGTGGCCCACAGAATTCAGACATTTCAGTTTGCTCATTTAAAAGATGTGTGATGCCTGCCTCATATCCAAGATAACACTGTTCCTCTCAACTCTGAGAACCTACTACTTGAATAAAATAATAAAATGATTTGGGAACCTCTGCTCCTTGCAGAAGATACCTTGTTCTAAGCGCACGTGTCTTGGTGCTGCTCCTACCTGACCAACTGGAATTTGCTGCTAGAACACATTGCTCGCGTAACCAGGGATTTTTTTTCATTCCATCCTTCATGGATTCCATTCTAAGCAGAGTCTGTCCGGGAAACAAATTGCTTGTGATTTCCTTTGACACCTCCTTTGTATCCTATAGCTGGTGCTGCGTTGCCCAGTGGCTTTAGGCTTAGGAATGCAGATAATTCTAGGTACACGTCCTGGCTTGCTCAGGCTGATTACAGATGTGTTACAAGGAAGAGCTTAGCGCACAATAACTTTTATTTTAAAAGACCAGCATTGAGAACTTACTATGAATCTCAAAAGGGATATTCTAGTCAAAATTAAAATGTCATGATTCCAACAGGGCATGCCATTTTAAACAACTTTCTAATTTACTTTTATCATCAAATTTGTTTTGTTCTCTTGGTATTCTTTGTGGAAAGCAAACCTAGGTAGGCTCATATGCTAATTTCTAAGACCTTTAAGGACACCTCTTCTCTCAGTGCATTTTGACAGTGTTTGACAGTTAGACATTGCTAGTTCACTTGTGTCATATAGATCCCATTGTGCTCACTACAGTGGAGTTATTTAAGAGTCAGCACTGATAGGCTAAAATGCAAGTCTGTCAAAAACACTGAGATAAGGGGGCAGTCTGCAGAGGCTTAGAAACAAGGTGATCACAGAGGTAAAAAGTGTATTAATATAACTGTGCTGGTTATACAAAACTGGGGAATATCTATCAGAGTCAAAAAGCTGTAGATTCAGTGACAGATTAAAACTTTGCATCAGTTTTTTGGTAAAAGAATATCATCTCAGTGCAGACTATGCACTATTATCAAGGCAGATCTAATTTGCATGTTTACGTCTGTTACTGTAGCCAGACCATTGAGACACATTACACAGATTTTTGTCTGGAATTATTCTGCTTTTTTGGAAGTTGCAGAATAACATTCACATTTCAGTGGTATTAAAGGGATAGTCTAGTCAAAATTAAAAATTCATGATTCAGATAGAGCATGTAATTTTAAGCAACTTTCTAATTTACTCCTATTAATTTTTCTTCAATCTCTTGGTATCTATATTTGAAAAAGCAGGCATGTAGCCACCAATCAGCAAGCGTTACCCAGGTACTGAACCAAAACTGGGTTGGCTCCTAAGCTTACATTACTGCTTTTCAAATAAAATACCAAGAGAACAAAGACAATTTGATAATAGGCGCAAATTAGAAAGTTGCTTAAAATTGCTGCTCTGAATAATGAAGGTTTAATTTTGAC